>NC_143575.1:23349707-23653977 GCF_048544385.1 Mastigoproctus giganteus
TTTAGATAAAGGACGAAATCTACCGGTTACTTGTAAGGGTTGTTGTTTGTAAGAAAAAGATCAAGCATGTTGGTTGTGTGGTTAGGATTGTCTGGTTTTCTGGTAAGTAAATGAATAATCCGTAAGATGATTTCAGTAGTAATTTCAAAATGCCTCAGCATCTCTCCCAGCTGGGTCGGTGTGACTAGAAAACGGAAGCCAGCTGGAGTTGTGAACATTAAAATCACCAAGGAAAATTACCTCACTGTTAGGGAAGATGGACTGGAGAAAGTCAAGTTTCAAGTGATTAGTGGAGTGGAGAGAACGATCAAGGCAACAGATGAATTTGACAGAGTGTAGTAGAAATATTCCAAAAGAGGAATTCCAAATTACTGTCTCAGAACGGACATATGCACAAGTAGCACTTTTGAAGCGAATAACTCGGACAACTGAGATGAGCAGTGGTTGAATCAACCGATAACTGAGATTCTGTCAGAAAAAGTACATGGGGTTTGGCAGACTGTGTGGAAATGGGCACATCATTGAGATTGGAACTGAGACAACGTCTATTTATGAAATGAATGAGGAAGTGTTTAAGAATTTATTTCATCCTTCAATTATTGCTTATAAATTTAGTATTCTTTTAATGCAAGGCAGTCATTTTAATATATTCGATGATACGCCAGGTCTTGTGATCATCTTGTAATATAAGAAAGTCGCAGGCATGATGGTGCCTGTATTTTTGCAGTAGCGTTTATAATTTTCTTGTAGTAGTAGCGAACCTACTGGAATGAGACAAAAAAAAAAAAAAAAAAAAAAAAAAACACCCTTATGTTAGAACTAATTACACCCACCCCATTCAATGGGGTTGGCCGAGTAAACTGAATTTGATGGGGAATAATTGCGAAATAGATGTACGATTAATTAACTGTCAAAACACAATTAAATACAAAACTCAATACTGTAATTAATTGTCAAAACACAATACAGTTCTACATTTTACGGTATTATACTGAGAGCTTAGGACTAATAGAACCCTTTATTTTTCCAGTAACCTCAACGGCACGTCCCCGGCTGTGAAGCCAGCGCAGACTGTTGCCATAGTCAAGGAAACGACCCACAGTGAACCGAAGAGCACCCAAGAAGAGCCCCCAATAAGGAACGAAGTTTGCGATGACGAAGTCCGACCACCCAATCCGTGGTTCCAGCAGCTGCGCAAGACCAACAGTGTTTACTGGTGACACGCGGTGTCCGTCCTAACCTCAAAAGAAACAAACTGTGGGCACTTTAGTGTCAGCCATACTTGTGAATAGACGTACTCACCCCTCCCCTTGCACTGTACAGCACCACAATGAAGGTGGGGCGTTGGTGATTGGAGGAGTATTACCTAAGAGTAACTCGGAGCCACGGAATTCCATTGCATGGTACTAAAAGACATTCCGTCCGTTTAACATTGCTATACGAGACGATTGAGAGGATAAACTACCCGGTGTTTATTTTTTTCTACCATCCCTCTGCCTATATGTATAGTATTTCCACTACCATTGAGTTCCCCTTTGCAACCATCCGTGGTCCAAAGCTAAGTCAGCTGTATATTTCCTGTGTGTGCTGTCCAGTAGTTAGATAGCTAAAACTATACTGGTACGAGGCTATGTATACTGAGCTACGCTTTACCTCATTGTTAACTTTTAATCTGTCCAGAACACGGGATCGAATCGGGTTTGATCCTAAAAGAATGAACAAACCACTAATGGTGTACTTGGAAATTTGTTTATAATTTCATTTTTGTATGGTGGCGGTGCTAAAGCATCAATAAAGTTTCTGACATGTTCGTTTGTGCTATTTTTTTTTTTTTTTACTTATTATCATTTTCTTTTTTACATGCTACTGCTTCAATGAAAGATTTTATAGCAGCACAAAGTACGTGTGTCATAATGCTGCCTTACCCCGGTGGTCAACTAAAAGGATGCACAAGTACACATGCCTGAACGACCATGGTTCAAGCTCGCGTGATTGCTAAATATGGTGTTGTCTTATATTGTCTATCTTCTGAACTCTTGATCGTGTGGTTGTCCCGGAGTATAAAGACTTTTTTAAAATTTAAATTAATTTTATTTAAATTTTTTTATTTTATTATTATTTTTTTACATGGTATGAGCAGACTGGCAAATTGGGGCATCTTATTAAGCTCGTCACTGCCTCATTTGTCCGGAATCAGATTAATTAGGAAAAGATCAAACTCGTTTCACTTGCCAAAACAATAAGAAAGCTGCGTGTAACTAACCTTCATTCACTCTCAACTGTAACAAGGACACTCGCATGGCGTCTATTTAACTATTTTAATTATAAAAAAATCAATTTTTAGTTGTGCTAAAGCCAATTAAAAAATATCCAACGAAAATAAATGAAACTAAAAGTTTTTATCGTACTGTTAGAATTTAAGATTACTGACCCCCCCCACCCCTCCTCTCAATTCAGCTCAGATGCTGGCGTAGCGTCTAGGGGATGCAACGTAAACGTCTATTTTCGCCATCTGTTTACGGCAAGTTAGACATCTGTCGCTGGGGTCTAACTGACTCCACGCGAGATTGGGAATTTCTAGAAAGTAGATGCTTTTGCTCACCTGGCGTCTGGTAAACGCCAAACAAATTTCATGTCACGTAATTAATAGTGTATCGAAATGAAAACTGAAAATAGAATATAACCAATTAGAGAACATCAGTTGGGATGGACGCAGTTTTATTTCCAGATTTAAACAAATAACAAAAAAATTAAGTGACGTTTGTCAGACGCCATGTAGCAGATGAAAGTTAAACAAATTTATGACTTTAAAACACTCACATAGTAACCGACTAAAAAAAATAAAAACTTGACTCCGTTAACTCCCTCTTGAGCTTTTTTTTCTAAAAAAAAAAAAAAACATGCAGCTAAATTACATTTATTGTGGGTGATGTCTTTACCAAGTCATTGTTATTTTTAGATGGAGATTTAAAACATGTCCTTAGTAGAAGCAGTAGATTTTCCGGTTTGCCATGAACTATATTCGACAAAAGCCCAGAACCAGGAATCGAAATTGATTTTAATTCTGAAAAGCGTGAGTTTCAGCTCTTAAAAAGTCACGAATACCTATAATTCGTTTTCTCAACATCTGTTTAAAAAAAAAAACAAATCGATCTTCCAAATCACCATAATTATTTATCAAGGTTAAACCTTCTGACATTCTTATTTTCTTCAAAACAAGTCGTATTAGAGCTACTCTTAACAGTTAAAGTAAACTTAGCGAGATGCGTAAATAACCATTGTACACACAACTGGTGTAACTAATACTGCATCATTACGCCTTGCTTCCTCTAGTACGTATCTTTCATACCTCTTCTGCTTGAATTGTAGTTACATGAAGCGTCTTGAATTATAGCACTTCTCGCTTTCCGAGAAGTGCAGTACCAAGGCAGCTTATGGTGAGGTACCTTCACATATGAGCATTTCTATTCCTCTGAAACATTCTTCAGACCAGAACACCCTTCTTCCAGTCATCCGCTGTCCCAACGGTAGTGTTCGCAGCACGGGGATGAAGTGCAGACGTCTGTGATATGCAGTCAGGAGTTGGACGCTTGATCAGCCATCTACTTTCGATGATTGATCATGCATCTACCTTTGATGGCTGATTAAAATAAGTTCGCTGTATCGTGACCGCTTATTAAACTCGTCAATGCCTATCAGCTGTTGACATAGCCACTCGTGGACTTGACTGGATTCACCTAGCCGCGCTTTTGTTTTTCGTGGTGCAGCCCACTTGCTCCTGCAAAGTTAGGAACTTAGTGTCCTTTCAGGCTTGGAAACACATTTTCAGAAAGATGTGGCTCTCTTGGAGGTGGTTACACAAAAGGACGATGAGATTGGTTAAGGGCACAAAGGAACCATTCTTATCAAAAACTTGAGTCTTGTAAGTCAGCGTTTGGAAACCCGGCGTCTGAAGAATTTTTTTTTTTTTTTTTATCAAGGTGTTTTAGAGGTGTTAAGCCAAACGCCAATGACATTTTTACATTATTCGCGTGACCCGCAAGGGAGCAAACATTTAAACCGAGAGGGAATAATTGTAGAATGTTTAAGTTTTCTTTCAAAAGAGTGATTGGCTATTGAAATAAATCTACATCTGCCCTTCTGGAAGTTGCAAGTTTATCTAAATTTTGGAGTTGAGCAAATATGTGAAAAAAATAAGCCAATTAAGAAAGGTAAAATTAGTCACGTTCATTTTTGTTTTTGTCGGTTTTTAGGACGGTTCTCCATAAGCTTGCTTCCTTCCTTCTTTTTGCTAGTACTAATACTAAATTATGGCATCAGACCAAATATGACGTTTGTAGCTGCTAAGAGGTAGTCAAATGACATATGAAGGATAATCGGAGCATTTTAAATCTTCGAATTTCTGTCCTTAATTACTTTCAAAATTTCATCTTTATACTAAATTTAATAGATACAAACTGAATGCAAGTTTCACCTTTATAATAAAGTTCTGCTAGGAGAGTATTCTCTAGTTTGATGAAACATTAACCGCTCAAACTCCTACACTACGTGAAGTCTGCCATTAACATTTCTAAATTCAGATTTCCACATCATTTATATTAGAATAATGTTAATTTCGATCCCTAAACTGAATCCTGCCTTATTTCCAGCAACAAACTGTTTCACCTACCTCCAGCTAGATATTACGCAATCTTAAGTATTGCGCCCATAAAACTAGGATTATTCTTTTATTCTAGACGATAATTTTATTTGTAGTGGCTGTTAAATCTGAGTAAATCTAAAATCGGCCCTATCATACAATACTGTCCTACGTCTCAGAACGATTTCCCTCCGATCAAAAAAAAAAAAAAAACACTTCCATGCTAATCAAAAGACACGATTAGTCAATGATCTACTTTTCACAAATCTGTCGCCTCCTAGCACACAGCAGTTTAGTTCTATTGCTCAATAACAATTATGCACAGTTAAGGAAAGGACTGGTTAATATAATATGAAAAATATCCTTGGATTACCTAATGCAGAGCTGTCTTGGTAGGCACGGTGGTTACGATCGCCGTTCTTGAACACTATGTTGAAAAGGGTTGAATTCGAAATCCATGGAAAACTTATCAGTTTTTTTTTTTTTTGTTGTTTTTTTTTCCCAGAGGGTGGGAGGATTTAGTTGGGTGAGGGTTGCATGGTTTTTTCTGGTTTTCGCCCGTATCTATGGTTACCTCGTTCTTTCTCATATTTACAGAATGGAAAAATGGGCTAGCTACATTAAAACAAAGAATCTTCGATATCAAATGAAAACGAGGAATTAAAATGATATTTTCAAGAAATTATTGTAAAACAAAGCAGTTTTATGCTCTGATACACTTTTTTAATACTCGCTCTTATTTTAAAGTGGAGTGTATACAAAGATACTTTAAGAGTTCCAGGGACGTTGAGAGAAGGTTAAAAAAAAAAAAAAAAAAAAATCTCAAACAACCACTGCCCTAGAAGAAACGGCGATTGACCCTCTTCCTGGATTCAAATTCTAGGCGGTAACTTTTATAGAGGGGTTTTTTTTTTTTTTTTTTTTTAATTATCAAATCGTGGCTGCGTTTCTTGGTCGGCCATTTCAATGCTACAAATCAATTCTTAACCGGCCTTAAGCTTATTCAAGGTAATCTCTGCAGTGTTTCTTAGATGGGGGTTATCCATTAATGAGTATTATGAAATGCCAAATCAAAAAATACTTGGCCGAACCAGAACTTAGCTCGTTAAATATTGGTTTCAGCGCAAATGTGAAAACGAACATTATGATTGTTCGAAACTAACATCACAGGCTTTTAAGCTTTGTATAGTAATGGAACACTCTCAAAGTGATCAAATCTGCAGGTAAGTTTGGTAAAACACATTTAAAATTAATAGCTGGCTGTAACTTTTGACTCAAAAGTCAAGTCGGCACCAGATCCCTGAAAAGGTTCGGCAACCTTTCACGGATCTGGTGCTGAATTGTGTTGGAGTTTAGATGCTAGTGGTAAACTGAGGGAGGTGTATATTTATGAAGAAACTACTTGCTGTTAATTTTCAGAAATGGGTTTACACAGAGTGAGTGCCGTAGGTTGTCTACCTGTGGTCTAAAATATCAGGGGCGTAACAATCACTCCCGCGATGATTCTCCACAGGAGACCATGATATACTTCTGTCAGTTGCCATCCGATTTTCCGTTACGCCCCCGTGATGAAGATGCAGTGAACCCTCCTCTCCCTGACTTCCGACATAAACAGGCTTAGAAATTTTCAAATTAATTTCATTAAAGATCTACAAAGTGGTGGTAAGAATAGTGAGTGAACCATTACACTAGGAAATGCTTTAATCATCTCAACCGTTTTTGTAAATCACTCGAAGAAAGAGGTTAGGGCAAGAGCTATCCTGTATGTCATGTGTCCAGCATACTCAAGTATTCGAAAACATTATTCAAAAGGCTCTATTTGACAGGAAGGCTGGCTTAATCTTATGTCAGCAATTTTTCTCCACTGTTTGGAGTGATTAAGGAAAGAAAATTATAAGGGCTAATAAAGGATGATTATCCGTGAGTTCTATTGTAAAAATCAAAGTCGCTGAATTAAAGACTAATATTGCGGAAACACCAAAAGAACGGTATAAGGTCTGTTGGCAGCAAACTGACCAATGTATCATCATGAGCTCTAAATACATTGCGAAGTGTCGTAACGTTCGGGCTCTTTAAGAGACATGCTGAACGTCTGCATTCCTTAGTAGGATGAAGGAGGAACAGATGGCTAAAATTAGCATCCTCAACAGCCAACACGTGACACAGCTTGAACCAAATGCGCTTCTCTTCTCGCCCCGCTATTTTTACCCAGTGCAGGGAAAGAAATTCAGAAGTAACACTCCGCGCCTGAAGTGCAGTGCTCTCATCTCCACCTGCTTGTGCGGAATAAATATTTGCTATCTGACGATATGCAGACAGAAGCCACAAATTAGTGGGCCGTCTCAAGTTATAGAAAGTGTGGAAACTTTAACTGTCGCCCTTTCTGCTTTCTCCCGTAATGAGAAATGGGTTCTGTAGCAGAGGTCATCCTATTTGTGAAGGCCGGGGCTGATGGCAAGCGGTACGGGGCGTGCCCTTTTTGCCAGCGCATATTCATGATTTTGATGGCGAAGGCTAGAGAACACAGATTGCATTTTAAAGTTGCCTCGGTGAATTTGGCTAAACCACCTGATGAATTTAAAAAATTATCTCTACGCCGTGTGCCGGCCGTTAGCCACGACGAAGCGGCCATTGACAATGTTGACGACATTGTGCAATACTTGGATGAAACGTTTCCCACCGACAGCTTATCTTATGAAAATATCGATGCTGAACGAGCATGCAAAGATGTGTTTCAAAAGTTTTGTTTCTTTGTGAAAGAGGTGTCCAAAGACAGCAACCAATTACTTGCAGAGCTTACTCGCCTTAATGACTACTTACTAACTATTCGTGTGCGTTTCCTGTGTGCC
Source organism: Mastigoproctus giganteus (assembly GCF_048544385.1). Classification (NCBI taxonomy): domain Eukaryota; kingdom Metazoa; phylum Arthropoda; class Arachnida; order Uropygi; family Thelyphonidae; genus Mastigoproctus; species Mastigoproctus giganteus. The sequence goes on from NC_143575.1 coordinate 23,357,196, forward strand.
GACCACTTGACCCACTTGGACCTCGAAGTGCTCCCAAAACTCCACCATATTCGTATAGCATCGAGACATCTTAAGGGATTCAACATACCAGTCCACCTTACAGCTTTCTGGAACTACTTCAGAAATGCGTACAGCCAGGAGATCTTTGTCAAAACGTGTCCTTCCGACCAAGAAGTGATCCTTCACTGGGCAGAAAAACCGGAGACCCCTAATTTGACAATGGAGCAACACTCCCGATTAGTGAAGGATACACAAACATATACTCTCAGTGTGCCATAGAATGACGTAAGTCAAATTGTAAAAAGTACTAATTCTATAGCACTGTATCCTGAATCCCTTTAATTGAAAATATAAAACTAACTGAACCATCTGCTTGTAGTTTGTTGTGGTGTTTGCTTCAGTCAACATTCTTTTTCTCAATCATATGGCAGCTTGACCTAACTTTTGAAAACAAACTTGAAACGTTTCTAATTAAACATGTATTCTTAATCTATGGTACACTAAACAAACTACATGCATGGCATCTAGCTTAACAATATAAACTATTTTAAACCAAACTTAAAATGTTTAGAACAAAGGGCGATATTTAATTATGTAGAGCTATTTTGTTACCACAAACGAATAAAATCAATTCGAAAATTCAGATTTCTAAAATCTTAACTTTAATTATATGGTTTACTTTCCTAAATTCTAAAACATATTACATTAAATACGGTGATTCTTTTGGATAACTATTTCATATAATCCACTTCTGAATCCGATCCTTAGTTATAACTTTAAAAAATACAAACATAAGATGCAGGATTTTAGGCACATCACCAAATATTGAGTGTATATATGTCGTTTGCTGGACGAAAAACCCGAGTTTCCAGGAAGAAAAAACCATGCTACCTTCGCCTGAGACCGACTAACTTTCGCCATGCTGTAAAAAAAGGCCCATAAAAATTCCAAAATTCCTTGCGTCATTGATGGGATTCGAACCCAGGTCTTTTCCACCAGGTGGTGGGAAGAACAGGGTTATACCAACTGTGGTGCCCACAAGGGCAATAAACAAGAAATGTACCGGGAGGGCGTCATACATTTCATTCAAGAAGTAGGCTAAAACTGAAAAAAAGTACAAAAACCTCGACCAGTGACAAATATAATAATGCTTTTAATTGTACCTCTTAAAGAGAACACAAAATGTCATCCACGCGCACATTCGTGGACAGCGAACGTTATTTAAAAGTGGGAAGCAGGGGAGACTGGGTCAAGTAAAGTAACAACTTCCTGAAATACGTCCAGATACGAAATTCTCCCTAACGAACCTTGCGTGTCTCCTAACAACCAATGGGGATATGTACTACATTTAGATTTATAATCGGCATTTTATAGCCTTTAGGATAACGTAAGTCAGCATTAAGATTGTGTCAAGTCAATTAAGTAGCGCAGCATCCAGGATAATGTTACCAGATTCACGACTTCACCGAGGAAAATGAAATTATTGTAAAAGATGGCGTGAACAATCTACAGTTAATAAATGTGCATCCATTAAACAAGTTGAACTGAAAATATCCCACTAATTCTTGATTTATTAAGAAAAGCGTTAGAAAAACTTCACTAATTAGTAGTTTCAGAGAAAGTGAAACAAGCAGCATTATCAATATAACAAATGGAAGTTTCTTAGCGCGGTTTTCATTAGTTATTTGCATGCCAAATATGTAATTCTAATTACTCAGTCACGATATAAACAATGACCTTAAAAATAATTTTTTAGATTAATGATTTGTTTCAACAGAACATGGTCTGTCTCGTGCGCCATCTATCGGCAGCGAATCGTACCATTATATCATAATTGAGATAAAAAAGTAATAAATAACTGAAGTATTATAAACACTTTTAATTAATAAATAATCTTGTCACCATCTGATGAGTAGCAAGTGATTATCGGAAAGTTGTAACGCTAACGAAATTATCTAACGAAGGTAAGAAAAATTTCTCGTTTGAGAAATCAATAGCTGACTTATTGCATAAGATAAAAAAAAAATAAAAAGTCTCCTACTGATTGCACACTTTCAGTTTGCCCCTGACTTGGAAATAAACAAAGGAATTAATAACTAAAAAAAATCAAATAAACTCTACTAGCCGATATAAAGAAACAAGCCATTTTAATATGAAGACAAAAACTCAGGAAGTTCATTTGGGCTACTTGAGACATGACTGATACGAGCTACTTCCGACTTGGATTCCGGCAGGTCCAAAATCACTAGCGTAACAACACTCTTTTCTGCCCCAAGCTGATTTGTGGTTGGATTCCTCCCAGTAAATACCCATAACTGTATTCAGAACTTAAGCGATCTGATCTTAAAAGAACATATTTTAGCATCCCTCTATGGCAAATTTCAGATGCCTGAACACGATAATCGTGGCCCGAACAGCTTAGTGATGCTCCCGTCAAACTAATTGCATGCCCTGACCTGGAGGGAAGTTTACAGTAACAAATGACTGCGTGCTTTGCCGTCTTACGAGGTATTAAGCAAGAAGGTCGCATTTTTTAAAGAATTTATTTTGGAAAAAATGCGAAAACACAATGTGTCAAAACAAATCTTGACTTTTTATACAGAATTCGCTAAGCTGGTGCTGATGCTACCTAGCTTAGTTTATTAAGCCTTACAAGTTTAACTTTATGTCCAACAGTAAATATGATGAAAAAAAACCCAGAGATTCAGAACATCATACATCATCAAATTAATGGTCTTTTCCTAGATATTTGGGGTCAGCCCGTGTTTATATCCCATGTGAAATTTAGGAGGATAATAAAATACACTAACCTAAAAAAAAATAAGGATTAAAAATATTACGAAGGCAGTGAGTGGTATAAAAAAAAAACTGTCATATTAAGGTCAGCTCATATTATAGATATAATACAACCTTGTGTATTATATCTGTAAATTGCGTGTTGTCTGGCCAGTTTACATATTTTGTTGGATGAAAAACCCCAGTTTCCGGGAGTAAGAAAAAGACCATAAAAGTTCCTTGTGACATTAACGGGATTCGAACCCGGGCTTTTTCCACCCGGTGTGGGGAGGATAGTAATTTTAACCACTCTGCTACTCACAGTGAGTGAATGATATATAACACGGCCTATCCAGAGGCTGTGTTATATATCATTCCAAACGCATTACATTCCGCATGCCAAAAGTATGCGGAGCCCCTCTCCCCCCGGATTTGGGAAAAAAATTACCTGATCCCCATCCAGTTGTTTTTATAGACATAAGTAGATCAACGAAATGTTGTTAGATAGGTTGGCGAAATCATCACAGGATGCCATATTAGCAGTCTCTTAGTGCCATTTTCCTTCGCGGATAATATAGTTGATATAATCACGCTCTTTTTCACATCGGGTGAAAAAGGCCTAGGTTTGTCAATGACGCAGGCAATTTTTCTGTTTTTTTTTTTTTTTTTTCTCTCCATAACGAGGCTGAGTTAGTTGATGTCAGACGACAGATAGCAATTTTTTTTTTCTCTCGAAGACTCGAGTGTTTCGCCCAGCAGAACAGACAAACAGACCACAGAACACGCGCAATTTACAGACACAATATAATGACGCCTCACAGGCTTTGAAACATGCAGGTCTATACAGGAGCCACCAGAAACATCAGTAACGGCCAGTAAGAGGTGTGGCAAAAAGCGACACCAACTGGCTGCTACCACTACTTCTGGCGGTTTCTGTATAGGCTTTTCACTATAACTATTAGCAGTTGCACAATTAATATAAAAAGATTAAACAGTATTATTATTATTATTAATATTAGCCATATGGTACAAGGAAGCCTGAGGCTTATGCTGCACCAGCCAAAAAAAAAATAATAAAATTCCCGAGTTACCCCCTGTGTGTGTGTGTGTGTGTGTGTGTGTGTGTGTGTGTGTGTGAGAGAGAGAGAGAGAGAGAGAGAGAGAGAGAAGTAGAAGGCATCACCAAGAAAGAGAAGAATGATGATATCCAGCTCAGGACCCTGGGTTTGCCAAGCCCATACTCACCAGATGTGAGCCCCCGGGGTGATATAAAATAATAAATATGAGCAACCGTCTCTGATCAAAATGCATATCGTAATAATAATATAAAAGGTAATATCAGTTAAAAACTGTTCATTAAAAGGGCATCAAAATAATAATTAAAAATAAAAAGTACTTTTATGAATGTTCAGACAAAATCTACAATCAGATGATCGTTATATTTCGACTCAGAATACACCTTTAAAATTTAATGGCCAATCGATATGTATAAAACAGATTGATACTAAAATATATTTATACAAAAATATCTTTTCGATCTGGAACCCAACTGTACTTTTCCCATTAACTCTTACATTGGTCAATGGCGGATATCATTTGGAACTTAACCACAGATGCTAGAGCTCTGTCTGCATTTTATACACGCCTATATAAAAGAACTTATTTCGAATATTTTCATGATCTTATTAACGATTTTTATTTGATCGATCAGCAGTTTCATATTCGACACAAATAACTTCATGACGCAAGCATTTTAATTACAATAAGGATAAATATTGTTATCATGCATTAGCAAAATATTCTTATCCAAGGTAATAGTACTTCTTTGATTACAATCAGAAAACCTGTTTGCTACGTTTCGCGGACTGAGGAGAGGAAGAAAAATATTGTATTCACACTTTGTGAGTACCCCAACAAATCAACACGATCATTTTGTTCTTTAATCCGAATATGTATCATTAAATACGGATTTCTTTTAGGATCACCAGAAACAAGTCATTTCCGGGAAACCAGTGACAACGGCTGGGTCACTTCCTGTTGAAGGTCACCTTCGTCATCCACTGCTGTGTATTCACTTGGGAAAGACAAAATACAATAAAAATGTATCTACCTCAGAGTGGGCAGACATTTTTTTGTCCTGTCATACATCAGCGATCTCGGAAGTCCATTTGCTTCAACTGGTTTCTTTTTGAGCAACCATACAACCGGATCTCTCTTTCAAAATAATCTTAACTCTGATATTTTCTCTTTCTGTTTTTCTACCTCCCCCCCCCTCTTTCTGTTACTTGGGAAGTACGTAAGAAGTTCGTACGGAGTGCACATACGCACTAGTAGTTCACTTCTTTAGGAAAGTAAAACTGAAGTCTGAAGTCGACAATCTCAGTAATTAAAGAAAATTTAACAAATAAAATATTAAAACCTTATTTATATGTATTTCAGGGTTGCATAATAATCCAGTTTTCTGTGTAAAATTCTATTCCTTCATATCTATGGTTACTTTACGCCATCAGTGTAAGTCAAAATATTTGCAGCTTTCAGTGAAGCTAGCTGATTGGCTGGTAGTCATGTTCCCTGACTAGATGTTTCCCCTAACAACCTTCCTAGATTCTTTAGAAAACTAAAAAGTCCTCTGTTTCAATAGGCTGTTATTACATACGCTGAGTGGGCATATCAGAAGAACTACATAAAATAACATTTTTTTATTCGTGAGGAAAAATTCTGTCTACTTTCATATTCAAAAGATTGAATTTTTCATAATTATTCTAACAATCGCCACTTTTATGTTAAAATATTTAAAGTTTTAATAACAAATCAGTATTTTGAAATACAGAAATACAGAGGATGGAAAATTATCAAGTAATTCTAATAATTTGGCTACCCTATATATAATCTTTCTTCAAATATGAAAATATGTTTCGTGCTTAATAGCCACTGAAAAAAAAATCTATCACTTATGCAAAAAGTATACTACCCTACCAATTTATTAGAGGGTCCACTGTGCCGATATCTATATGCCTCCCGTCTTAAGCAATGAAATGGCTCTTGACATGTCGAGTCATGTGGCATAATAGATCTATAAAAAGCTGGTGTCTCGGTGGAGTCATTAAAGGTGTACCATGGGAAAGGCAGCCGATCAGCAACCTAACGAGAAGCATGATTATTGGAGATCATCAAGCAGGAAAAGCGTTACGGGCCAGTAGAGAAATTTTCACTCATGTGATCAAGACACCAACTGGATCGATAAGCTATCTGAAACGATACATCTAGGATAGGCTTCAGCAACCAACGAATCTGATGCATCTAAAGGTCACCTCGAACAGAAACTGAATAACGTCACTAGGGACACACATGCGCTCCTATTTGAATAAACGCTACGCAGGATTTATTCTAGAGATGGACCTATACTATTCGAAACGTTCTGTTATTTTTTGGAATGGTCATGTATATACTCCACATTATCAAAAATATTAGAATAAAAAAATAAGTACGACTTTAAAAAGCGGTTCCCATAGTTTACATGACCAGTCATTTCATGTCTCATGTGAAAAATCGCAGACCTCCACTCATTAGACAATCGTAGAACTAGTGGCGTAACTAGGATTGATGGTGCCCAGGGCAAATAAAAAAAATGGCGCCCCTTGAAAACTGTTCTTTTGAAATTTTTGCATTTTTTAACCATAAAAAGGCGTCCCCCAAATTTGGCGTCAAAGGCACCTGCCTCACCCGTTACGCCACTACTTAGAACATCTGGAAAATTTTAGGAAGCTAAAGTACACTAAAATTTTCCTTGCTTTATTCAAATTTGATGCCACATAGGAAGAACAAAAAGACATTATTATAGATACTTCAATTTAATTGCGAAAAAATAATGTAAGAGTCAATAACAATTGTGAAACTGCTTCTTACGAATTATAACTTACTCAGAAAACGGTGCTGTCTTTACTAGAGCGTAGAGGAAATCATCTTGCATCGTAAACTTGCTACGACTTCATCAATATGGAGTCGCAGCAAGTTTGCTAAAGAGGAAAATTTTTCTAAATCTCTATGTTAATTTTTATAGGAAATTTGCTACTAATAAGTAGCAAATTTCCTATAAAAATAAAACATTACATGATATTTCTGAATACAATATCAGAATGCGACATTCAGCTCAAGAACATGCAAATCGGGCTGCTATAAAAGTGCGCACTACAACAGTAACACTCAATTTCTAATCTAAAGTGGTAAACAGCGCATTTGATTATATTTTCTTTTTCTGTAAAATGCAACATAGGAAAATTCAAATCATTGGAGGGCTGGTGGGAACACAAATGCTTGCAGATATGACTAAGAACGAGAATCGTATCAAGAATCGTAATTTCAAAGTTACGGCAATAACACCAAGAGACAAGAGAGATATTTCGAAGACAAGCTCGTTAGCCAAAAGTTTTAAAATCCATCTCTGACCTGGTGCAGACTACACAGTTTCTAGAGACAAGATCAATGTTCTCTTTACAAATGTGGAGAGATTCAATGCAGAAACTGATTCTCTCCCTGTTCTCATCGGGAAGAAACGTGGAAAATGCTCATATCCCACTAACATTAAAAAAACAAAACTATCAAGTTGGTGGTCTGGGGACGCATTGAACGGCCATACCGATCTCCGTATCTTTGTGGGGGGACACAACTGCTCAAAGCAGCAGTCTAGGAAACAGAGAAGTGTCACAGACCACAAATTCATTGCCCTCGATGACAATGCTCTTTTACATAGGGCTCAGCTAGTAGACGAATTTCTTCAAAGTGAGGATAATTTCGGATGGAGTCACCCACCTCTGCATCTGAATCAGACTGCGTTTGTTTGAGGTGCTTTAAGGAAAAGAAATTAGTCACGCCGATCTTCTAGAATCATCCATGCGCAAAGATCTGGTGTTACAGAATAGTAGGATCTATTACTATGAGTTCTTATCATCGGAGGTGGTCATATTCCGTAATAAAAGCTTAAAACTGCCCGTCTTCAACTCTTGATTCATGAAAATGGAATAAATACGTTTAAATTCAATATAATTGAGTCTTGAAATTATGCTGGAATTCTATCACGTCACTCTTTCTTGATATTTCATATTTTGCAGTTGTGACCTAACTTTTGGACTATGCATTTGTGATTTCACAATTATTTGTGCATCCTTGACTATAAAGAATGTCAAAATTAATTAATACTTTATTTATATAACATTAATAAAGGACTTTTCTACTTAAAGATTATTTGCTTTAATAAGTTAATCTCAAACTCTTGAATAGTCCAAGTTTTAACAAAGGCAGGAGAAAAGAATCTGCACATGTGTATTTAAAGCAGTTCAGGTTTAACCTTGACATAATTCCAGAATGAAATCTATATCATACATTTTCCACCAACTTGCGACAAGTTTCTTTGGAAATATCTCTCCATTTCACCAGTAAAACTGAACGACTCTTCTATATATATAAATATATACTTCCTGTTCAGCCTCTGCTGCTCACTGGGGATAGCTCTGAGAGGGAAGTGTTTAAAAGCAATATTGAGTAAAATTCAGAATAACCTTTTTACTGACTCTTCTACAGTTGAAGGATAATAAAAAGCCGTTACTGCAACCATCATACCCATGAAACTACGTACACAAGAAATTCTGAAAAAGAAAATACCACCTTGATGCACAAGGTGGTGTTTTTTACTGATTCGCTTCACTTAATAATCTTTAATCCTCAGGCATCTATGCCCACCTGGTCACATGCCATCTTATCATCGCTACAACAATTGAGGTCATATCTACTTTTTTCCCCTTTTTGTAGCAGTCATTTATCACTAATGTGTCCAGCAGACAGCCTTACGCTTTTACCGCCATCTTGAATTAACTGAGGTACCGCCATCCCATCCTACGAAAGATTTTCCACGGTGTGACCTTACCGTTTGTAAAGAAGGGCAACATCTTTGCTGTCTGTTTAACATCCAGTTTCACACTAGAAACTTTTATGCAACTAGAAGTGCGTTAATGTTGCATGAAAGGTAAAAACCTCCTGGTATATCAAGGAAATCAATAAACGAAAACAGTGTCCATCCATGCATACAGTACAGTATAATTAGTCAAGTCCAGTTTGAGATCATGTTTTTGCATTTTGGAGCTCTCTGCTCGACTGCCTACGATCGACAGAAGGAACTCATTAACTAACATTCGTATCTTGATAAGCATTTGAAAGAACTGTTTTGAAATGAAGTAGGAATAAGCAAAAAGGTTTGTGAAAAATACTTTTCCAAACGTACACAAAAATTTAATGCTCGGTTTTTGTTTTTTTCGAAATGCAACAACCTGGCAGGCGGAGCAAGAAACAAATTTACTTCGACGTACAACCATCTAGTTTTCCCTGGCCTCTACCAATTGATTGAGCATAAGTATTCCGAAATAAACCACCGATTGTGTATATCCGTATAGGAATAATATTACTTTTTGAAACCATCAAAATGAGACAACTTGGAAAAATTCAAAATATTCCTTATTATAGCAAATTCAATAATCACGAAATAACACCTATTTATTCATAAAATTTTAAGGGGAAAAGGCCTCAACCACGAGAAGTATTCAACGGGCATTGTAAAACAGATATTGTGCCCTTTGTGTAAACCAAGGAAACTGTATGAAAAACATTATTACGAAGCATCTCATATTGTGAAAATCCTTCACAACCAGTTGCCTGATTCTTATACTTCGAATAAGTAACACCTTCTCAATAGAGAAATCTACTGTTACTTTTTATCGGTGGGTACTACTAAGGCCATTTTAGGGCAATACGACCCGTCATCGGTGGACGGGTAGGTAACCGATGGTGTAAGAGCTGACACCCCCAGTTATGACTTAATTGTGACGTCGTCCAGCACGAGAGGTATTAGAAACTATAGTAATTAGTACCATGCAAGGGCTGAAGGTTGAGAAGATATAAGTTCACATTAGATTTGAATTTTTGTAGACTAATTTTCAAGAAATATGTATGAAGGTTGTTCCAGAAAATGGAAGTTGAAGGAATATATGAGGAAAAAGAAAAGTTGGTTTGAAATTGGACAGTAAATGAATAATGACTTGTGTAAAAGAATTTAAAAAAAAAACAATAAAAAATAAGGGTTCAAATAAATCAAGAACTGAAGGGAACTGGAACGTACAAGCCTGAAGCTTGTAAAAAACTAATCCATTTAAGAAAGAACAGCAGTATATCAGGTTCCTCATTCTTATACAACAGCCCACTGACAACCACTAGGCAGTTCCACAAAATACCAAAACATCAGTCATTCTCCTGTTATCATATCCTCCCCCATTAAGAGCTTCTTCCAGAGAGGCAACCTCTTTGAACCACACACCAAGTAGAATGCCTATCACCCGGGCAATTTCACAGTCACTCAAGACACCTTCAGTTACCTCACTCTCTCCAGTAATGACGAGCAGTCCATCTGTGCCCGTGAGAAGCAGGCCGGGAAGATGGACCAGCAAAGGATAAAAGTCCCGATTAAGGTTTTCTGAATTTTGTAAGCAACAAAATGCCTGGAAAAGCAATCCTAAACGAACGGCCATTGTACTGTTCTTCAAAATTTAAATTATCTTTTCTTTTTATTTTAATGGTGACTCCAAACACGAAAGGTACCGGAACTTAGACACACACTGGCCAAAAAAACACGAACCTTTATTCAGTATCGAATCGGGCCGCCTCTGTATCGAATAACAGCAAGTATGCGGCGCAGCATGGATTCTGAAAGTTTTAGTGCATGCTGGTCTAATTGTAACTATTCTTCCAGGAAAATATCGAGCGGCTGCGACAAAGTTGAAGGATGAGGACTTCGTTGCCGAATATCCTCTCCACCATATCCTACCCATTCTCAATAGGACTGATATCAAGTGCATGTCGAGGCGGGGGAAGATGGTGAAAAGCTGTGTCATGTTCTCCAAACCATCCTTGCACGATGCGCTGTTGCATTGTCATCCATAAAGTGGCCATCAACTTCGGGATAACAGCGTAACATTGCAAGGTGCAGTAGGTCTGATACAAAATTCGGGTACTCCGATTACATTCGACCTTCCACCGGTATCAGTGACAACAAAATATTCCCCATACTATGATAGCACCTCTACTTGCCTGGGTTGTCATAACATGGCAAGCAGGATCCGTCGCTTCGTGAAGTTCTCGCCACACTTTCTACCTACCATCAGTGCGAAACAAAGAGTATCGTGATTCGTCTAACCACATGACTTCCTTCCATTGTTCCACTGTCCAACCACGACGTTCTCGGCACCACTGCAAGCGGATTTTTCCGTTTTTCTCTGAAATACATGGCTTCCGAATAGGCATGCGACTGCCAGTATCCAATTTCTTCAATTCCTTGTGCATGGCACGGGTTTAAATAGGGCAGTTCCGGGCTTGGTTAAATTCAGATGTTATTTGGTGCACACTGAATGTTCTATTTTTCAGCACGGTCCTTAGATTACGACAGCTTCGCTCTTAAAGTATTGTTTTTCTACCAGCCTTGGAGATGTGGAAGAACCGTTTGCTTTCCAGTCAGTAAAAACTATTGAGATGGATGCTTTTGAGAAACCAGTTCGTTTCTTGAATCGTGGCTCCTGCAAAAGGTGCACTCATGATAAGACTTTTTTCAAAGTCTGATAGCATTAGCATTAGCATTAGTAGAGGCATTTGATGCAAGAAAGCAAGCTTATGCAGCATCAGCCAAAAAAAAAAAAAAAAAACCCACTTCCACTTCACCCCTCTGTTCACGCCTTTATCCCATTTTGCCTTCAGATTACTGCAGGCGAACAGCCTGTGCAGTTTTTAAACTCAAGGAGGCAACACGTCATCACCCAACGTCTCAAGTTTTCTTTGCATCTATTTTCATTTATTCGCATTTCTTCTGTCTGTGATTGTTGTAATGCAAAAGTTCATACCTTTTGGCCTGTACTCTAGCACTACGCAAGATTAAATTTGAGGATACAGAAGATACACTGCCCTATCAATAATATACGGACACCCCTCCGCCGATAGTCGGTCACGTCCTACACAATGTGTTAGACAACTATAAATATGCTTGTAGGCCTACGAGTACTACACTGGTGCGCAAAACTTAAGGACCAACACTATTTCTAAAGGTTACAACCACAAAATCAAACGAAACAGCCTGTGGCGATTTGCATGACTGTGGCCGTTCAATAGAAAGCTGGTGCACATGCAAATATTTGAATCGTGATGAGAGGGCTCACATAAACAGATAAAAGCAGCAGTTCAGCAGTTATGTGCAAATTACCGAATGGTGAGCACTATTGTTACGATCCTTCACTTGTTCCATTGGTTCATACAGTTCTACAGACAACGAAATGGCCAGTAGACAACATCTGGATGACTTTACCGGGGGTCGAATAATTGGGAAGCTCGAGGAAGGTCAAAGTGCGAGCTAAGTCAATAAGCTGTCATTATACTGTCTGTAACTGGCATGGATTCCATGCTCGGTTTTTATTTTTTGTGGGATGAAAATCCAGATTTCTGGGAGAAAACCATTCAACCCTCACCCAAGATCGATGAAATCTACCACGAAATACGATAAATAAATAAAATTAAAAAAAAAAAAACATAAACATTCCCACCACAGTGACAGCAATCGAATTCTGCGCTGTTCCACACAGTGCCAAAGGGCTGGTCGTAGCCACGGCTTAAACCGCGAGGGCTCAGAATTAGGGCATAGCATACTGCATTTTACAACACCATACCGTGTTGTAAATTAATAAATCTTTATTGTCAAATGAATGAATCTTCATACGCAATAAAATGATACAGATATATAAAATAAATAAATTTTCTGTTTATACTCCGGGACGACCAAATGGTCAGAGGAGTTCATAAGAGAGACAGAATATTTCGCATCTCACGCTAACCCCTTCTCATATGGGTCAGTTGGCAGTGAAATGAAAGTCTGGTGAGTACAATGATTATTCTGTTACAATGCAAGAGAATTCCGGATTCTAGCTGTTTACAGAACCCGGCGTACTTTTGACAATCTGCTTATAACAGATTTCATAACAGAATAATGATACACTGAGCGATAGTTAAAAGAATACAATGGGATTGAGAATTAATATTAAAATATAAACAATGCCAGTTAATACAGCAAACTAAAAATTAAAATAATACTGAAGAGAATTAATCTGTAATTGAAAAACCATTCAAAAATCTAAAATTCGCGCCTTTTATTTGATAAAATGTTAAATGGACTTAAACGTTGAAATTCCAAACTGAATTTTGCCATACAGAATCATTATATCTTATATAGTTCTGGGATTTGTCGATAGATGGAGACACCTTAAAAGACAGTTAAAGTCTATATCGCAGATTGCCACTTTTAGATTTGCATTTTCGCAATGGAAACAGCACTTTCAAAATCTTAATTTAAACGTATTCACTTTTTAAAAAACATTAAACTAAATTTTTTGTAAATTCTATGGAATCACATATTGGTATGAATCTGGTTATAATGATTTATTTGAAGCCAGAATCGTAACTAGGGTGTGGCAAATGTGGCCTTAGCCCTAGGCGTCCGATTCAATGTTGATGCCGAAGGAGTTTAAAAACTTTAAAATAACTGAATTTATGATTTATTTAAAAAACTGAGAAATTTATCTAAATCAATTATAAAAGCTTTTATCATTTATATAAAATTCTCTTTTATGTATAATGATTAGCATTAATCATTTTTATTATTTAATTATAATTTAATATTATAAATAATTCAAAAACATTACTTAATAGTATAATTTATGAAAACAAACGCACATATCTGATATTTCATAATTTCAAAGGAACCGAACTACAAATTTAACTCAGAACTGCTGATTACACTTCTGTTGAAAGAATTTCCAGTAAAAAGATCTAAAAATCTAAAAAGTGGATGATCTAAAAATTACAAACATTGATTACTAACAACATACATAGAGACAAACAAACATTGAATAATTAACCATATTTTTACATTTTTTCTAATAAAATTCCTCCCATGAAATTTTTACTTTATTCATTTTGAGTAAGCCTCATTAGAGGACTGTCCAAAATGAATAAATCCCAGCACCAATATACAGGGATGGGGGGTCCAAGAAGCTGTGTATTAAAATATATTAAAAATTAATTAAACAAGCTAATTAATAAATCTATAATAGCCAGTTATAAAAGAAGCACGAATAATTTAGGAATTATACACCAGCAACAAATTAATATCTTAATTTTTAAGTTTCCCGGTGTGGAAACTTTAAAAATAAAACTGTTATATTGGGATTTATACGAAGTGTGGCAATAAAATTCCTTGACTGGTGCCATAAAAAGAACAGAGTCTAGGAGCTCAAAAATTGTTTTATTTTTATTCAAAGTAATCAGCCCCTGGTTGAATGTTCTCATTACACCGTTCTAAAAGTTTCTCAAAACAGTCAGTCAGCGAAGGAATCCAAAGAGATGATGCTCAGTTGGGCGGTTGCATTTTTCTTTTATGTCCTCAACATCATCAAATCTCATTCCTTTGAAAGCAGTTTTCATCTTGAGGAAGAGGAAGGCGTTCTGTGGTGCTAAGTCAGAGAGTAGGGTGAGTAGTTGATCTGTATAGCATGTTTCGTCAGAAACGTCTTCACAATTACAGAATGGGCGGGGGCATTGTCGTGCAACAAGAACTAGATACCGTTATCCCAAAAATGCGGCCTCAACAGGAAAATCCGCTTCAATAGTCTTTGAAGCACCTGTACGTAGAACGCAGTATTGATTTTCTCCCATTCAGGTACAAATTCCTTGTGAATGACACCCTGTTTGTCGAAAACATGACCAGCATCGTCTTGATCCTGAACTTATTTAAACGAAATATTTTTGGCCACTGTGATGATTTTGAAGTCCACCGGATGCTTTGCCGCTTCGTCTTGGGTCGTACTGAAACACCCAACATTCATCTACAGTGACAATACAGTCGAGGAGATTAAGATTGTCTTGACAAGTCTGGATGAAGTCTTCGCACGATGACACTCTTCGTTGTTGCTCACACGTGAGGCTATGCAGCACAAATTTTGCACAGGCTTTCCTTTTTCTTAAATCTTCATGAAGAATTTGACGAATCGTCTCCGTATCCAGCTGATATCCAGCTCATCCGCCATCACCTTGAAAGTCAAACGACGATCTCTTGCCACAATTTCCCAAACTTTTGCAACTCTATCCTCGTTTCGAGAGGTTGACGGACGTCCACTTCTTGGGCCTTCGCGAACATCCTCACGTCCGTATTTGACCCGCTTATGCCATTCAAACACTCCAGTACGACTTAACGTTTTCACCATAAATAGTTTTTATCATTTCATACGTTTACGTTGTACATTTTTCCATTGTAAAGCAAAATTTGATATTCGTTTTATTTTCAACCTCATCCAACATGACCGCAACAACGCCAGTAGGAACTTTAGTGGCACACCTCGAATTTATTTTCTACTCATATTTATATTTTTATATTAAAGAGCATTAACGATGTAAAATATGCACTTACCGTTTTGCAGTTCAATTCGAAGAAATTACAGATCCGGCAAGCGATACTATTCTGAATATGTACGTATGGATTTACAAGTATGCTACAGCCGAGAGGTCATGCACAAGAGTACCCTCAGTACACGCGTTTTGAGTGACCGTGGTTCAAGCTCGCGTGGCTGCTTAATACGGTGGCGTTTCTTCTAGCTTGTTAACTCCTCCGACAGTGTGGTCGTCTCATAGTATAAACAGAAATAAACTGTAATTGAGTAAAGAAATGCTGGAAAAAACTCTGGCATTTATTTTTTCAAATTACACTTCTGCAAGTCGTACGTATTCAAGTGGCATCTTATGGCACTACTCCCAGAAATGTTGTCCATCACGAAAACACTTCATTTTTTGATAAATTTTTCACATAACTTTCTTTAGTTTTATTATTTTCTTCCTCATTACACTGTCTCCTTCCTTGTGTTTCGACATTCAAAACGTCATTGATTGGAGAGGAAAACTAATATTTATTAATTACAGACCAATGAATATCAAATATTCTAATTAAAACTCTAATAGGAATAGTTATTTAGGGGGAGAAAAAGTTATGATGTGCAAGTACCGTTACAGCCAAATAATATTTAAGAAAAATCTAAAAAAAAATTCTGCCATCAAAGCGATATTCTATTATATAAAGTTGTTGGCATTAGAGGAACAAAATCTTAATTTTTGAAAACATAGAGGTAGGGGGAGATCATATTGGGCGAACGAGTCGAACCTAAAAGCTCTAGCCAATAATCAGGAATTACTTATTCAGGAATACTGTAACTTCGTTCTAAAAATGTGGTGGCGGCGTATCATCGTGCTGAAACAAAGCATTTCGTTATACGTCTAGCGACTTGGGTTTTCTGTCAATATACTGTCCGCTCAACCAGCAACAGAGTCATATACTGCCGATTGCTGGTTCGGAAAAGAATAACGGGTTGTACACTTTCACAACAGTAAAAGGACAAAACATATTAACTTCAGGATTACAGAAAGCTAGGTCATTAGTTGCCCTCAGAATTTATGTTTTGTGTCCTGGTTGTGTGTTGCAATAACGTGCTTATGTAAGAAGTTTTCTTAGAATTTTTCACGCTGTTGGCTGAGGTGAATTAAGTTCATGGACTGACACTACCGTGGATTTTACTGGACTACGAAGAAAAGAATTCGAAAAGGCCAACACTTGTTGCACTAGAGTCCTCGCGGGTTATAATCACCGCACTTCCTCCAAACACCTGGTGTTAAGGCCCCAGTTCGAATTCCAACTTTCGTGGGCTTTTCTCACTCCGTGGCTGAGTGACTCGGCCTTCAGGCGAGGACAGCAAGTTTTTTTTCTACCGGAAACGCAGGTTTCTCGTCCAGCAAGACAGACAGACACATCAGAGAACACACGCAATTTATGGATATAATACACATGAATGGATGAGGCTTCTCTCGGGTAACCTTTATCCTAATATAATATGCACTAAGTGGACAGAAATCATGGGATACCCACCTAGTAACGGGTAGGTCCACTACCGCCCGGATAAGGGCAGTCACACGACGAGGCATTGAGTCCACTAGTTCACGAAAGCGTTCCACAGGTATTTCCATCCATGGAAATGGATGGAAATACCTTGCTACACCGCTGTCCATAATTCCGTCGCATTCCTGGTTGGAGGATCCAAAGCCCGAACGGACCTTTCCACAGCATTCTACAGATGCTCCACAGGGTTCATGTCCGGTGAACTGGGAATCCATTCAATTCTGGTAAAATCTGCGGAATGCTCTTCGAACTTCTTCGGATAGTGTTGACACTACGGCTCTGTGGGGAGGAGCATTGTCCTGCTGGAAGAGTCCATTGCCCTGCCTGTGGGTGCACGATGACCACGAAGCGATGCAGATGGTCTGAAAAGATGGCCACGTAACCTGGACCATTCAGAGATGCGTCTAGACGTAACAGAGTTCCCAACGTGTACTAGCTGAATACCCCCCCCCCCAGACCATTACCGAATGTCCACCTGACTAAACAGTTCGTTCTTGTTGACATGACGGGTGCATAGCTTCGTGCGGTTTCCGCCAGATACGCACCCTCCCGTCCGCTCAAAATAACTAGAAACCGGACTTATCCGACCAGGAGACGGGTCTCCTGGTCCACTAGAGAGAGAGAGGGGTGCCGATGTTCTTTCGCCCAGTTGAGGCGTAGAGTCCTGTGTCGTGGTGTTAGCAATGGGACTCTCGTCGCCGGCTCCCATAACCTATTGCGGCTAATGATCGCCTGGTGGTCTTTGTGGAGACGTTTCTGACACTTCCCTCGTTGAAGTGGGCGGTGATTTGTGCCACTATTATTCTCCGGTTGGCTGAAACAATGCCGACAGACGTCGACGGCCACGTTCGTCCACCACCTTTCTCCGCCCACAGCGATCTCCACAATGAGATGTTATTCCCGATACACCCTTGATACTGTCAAACAGAGATACTGCAATTTCTGTACAACCTCCGCGATAGAGTGACCCGTGCGTCGGGCTCCCACTATCATTCCTCTTTCAAAGTCGGTTAACTCACGACTTTTATCCAAATTGACATCGAATTACCGTGTTACGTGAATGCAGTGATGCAGTGTACCTATATACCTGCCAAACGGTGGGTTCGTCCACTAGAAAGAGGGGTGACAGCGTGTCGTTGCCCAGGCACCAGGTATCCCATAAATTCTGTCCTTTCCGTGTATGTATTTATTATTATTATTATTTTATTTAAAATAAAATAATAATTATAATTATAATAAAAATAATTTTTTCTACCAGTTAGGAATGAGATACCCACCTGGAGAAATGCAAAAAAGATTCTGGGGGATATTTTTCGTATATCTCGTTGAACAGTAATCACAGATTTTGTGTAGTAAGGTCCCCAAAAGGAAGAAAGCTGTCATTATTAACTACTGATTCAACTTTTTGCAGTTTTTACTTTTTTTTTAAATGCGGTTTGCTGTTCGCCGTAATAAAATATTCTGAAGATCGTTTGTAATCACCGCGCATACAGTACATTATTGATAATGTACACTGCTATCCAAAAGTTAAGATACAATGATAAAATCTGTGATATCAAAAAATAAAGAAATTGAAGGAATTTTACTAAGTGTTTTGTGGAAGAGTATTATTATAAGTCCCCTAACATGCCGTTATTTTCATGAATCATAATCATATATGCCCAAAACTGAGGTTCCAGTCCTGCATAAGTCATGCATTAAATAGGAAGTGTAACTCCTGCAAACGAAAAAACTTTCACGAGTTCTAATACTGTTTTTTAAAAATGCTGATAACTGGGTTTTGTGATAAGAAATCCTACCCTTCTGAAATAGCAGATCTTAGCAAATGGAGAGTTCTGAGAAGAGGAGGTTGACTCAATCCGTCTCCTTAATGCATCCTAGACATGATCAATTGTCTGGCCACCCCCATCCATAGAAAGTCTTAATTTTGAATGAATTTTTTGACCAAATGAACTGTATATAAAAGAGCATTATCGTATTAAAATAAATTCAGGAACTATAGCCTCCGAAATGCCTTACATAGGCCCTCGTGGGTATCACAGTTAGTATAATCACCGTCCTCCCCACATTAAAGGCCTAAGTTCGAATCCCGTCAAGTAAGCAATGAATTCTTATGGGTCTTTTACATGATGTGACTCAGTTAGTCGGTTTCAGACGAGGGTAGTGTGGTCTTTTCTCCCGGAAACGCGGATTTTTCCTCGAGGCAAACCGACCACAGAACACATGAAATTTACAGGCATATGGCGCAATATGGCCTAAGCTACTGATGCGCTTAAAACCCAACCAACCACCCTAACAGTGTTCATGAATCGTTTATGGCCTATACAGTACTTTTGAACAGTCAAGATGCTTCTGGCCCACACAGGTAGCAAAGTGGACATAATCACCGTCCACCCACACCTAGTGTAAAACATGAATTCGAATCCTGGTAATGAGGCCTGTAATTTTTTCCCAACGTGACAGTTTGTCGGTCTCAGGCGAGCACTGCAAGGTTTTTTTTTTTTTTTCCCCTCCCTGAAACAAGGGGTTTTCGTCCATCAAACCAACCGAAGAATACACGCAACTACAAACACAATATACTAATGCTTGATAGTCTTAGTAACTGGTGCTGTGCTTGGCATAACCTAAGGTACTTGGTAAACTTGGTACTTGGAGCACCTAAGGTACTTGGTACTTGGAGAGGCATCTTGGTAAACAGCCTCGCCGATCTCCACGTCTTTGATGGAAGTATTAGTATTAGCAATTGCACCTTGTGGCCATTGCTAATACTAATGCTAATACTTCCATCAAAGACGTGGAAATCGGTGAGGCTGTTTACCAAGATGCCTCTCCATAATGTTAGCGTGTTAACATTAGTTATTAGAGATTGAGCGTGTTCCGCGTTCTCTACAGATGAGAATACGAAAATTAGTTCCAAGACTGCATCTGAACTAATCTGTAAAGAGAATTTTGATCCATTAGTCATGGCCACAGAAACAGAGTTTTCTGCACCAAGTCAGTCAGTAGGCTCTTCTATGGCAGGATGTTAGTGTGTGACGTATATTACCTCTTTCCTGAAGTCTTCTGAATGTAAATTTGCCTTGGAACTCTTCTTGGTGTAACCGATGAGAGCTGTACAGATAGTGCTACTTGTTGAAATACTTGTCTTTTCTCATGACGTTGATGATGCAACTTGAAAATTACTACTCTTTTGACGATTTAATGAAGAAACACACTACACTGCGTTGTAAAAGCATAATTGAAATATTTATTCAAATCAAAACTTTTAATTATATACGTTTCAAACTATAGTAAACGCTTTTAACAACAAACGTTTGGACCGCTATGGTTCCTTCTGCGGTTGCTTCTCGCGTGCTACTCTTGACATGTTTAAGGTTCTGGCAACCTCAGCTTGCGACTCTCCTATCGTCATCATGCCAATTTCCATCCACTGCTCCAAATCTTAAGTAGTTATGGCGCACTCAGGCGAATTTCCGAGATGCAGTAGCATACGTATTCCAGAAACCCAAAGAGAAAGAACTCAATTACTGTTGGTCCAGGGCTCACTGTGACTTTGTTTTAGGAGATCTAAAAACATGCATGCCATTACGCCAGATTACCTATATGTAGAATAGCATGACTTCCAGAATTGTCCTCGTGGGTAGCACAGTTGGTAGGATTTCCGTCCTCTCCACACGGGGTAGAAAAGATCCCGTCGATGACCACGAGAAGTTTTATGGGCCTTTTTCACAACGTGGCTGAGTTAGTCGGTCTCAGGCGAGGGTGGCATGGTTTTTACTTCTGGAAACTCGGGTTTTTCGTCCAGCAAACAGAAAATCGACCTCACAAGACACGAAATTTACAAACAATATACACGGAGCAATTTGGCCTTAGTCACTGATGCTCCTAAAAAACCCAATAAAAACTGCATTCCAGAAAGATAAAAATCTAATCCGATGTGTTCTTTACGACATTAGATTAGAAATAATTGGTACTAGAGTACCAATTATTTCTAATCACTTTTACAGACGAGTGAGTTGCATATTCTGGAAAGAGAAGTCCTACCTGATGTCGTATTTACATTTATCACGTTCAATTACATCAGGATGTTAAATATCATTAAAAGAATGAAAGTATTTACGTTAAAAAAATAACAATAAACGTAATCAGCTTAACTTTAGGCAAGCTTTAAAACGATAATAAAATGAATAATATAACATTGAAATTTATTATATTAAATACCATTCTTAAGTATATATAGTATTGGATATTACATTTTCAGGGCCGACTGACTGATGATGTCCAATCGTGACTGAGATCTCCAGCGATCTGGTTTGGAAACATCGAACGTTTGATCCAGCAGAACAATCCTCCATGCCATCATTCAGACTTGAACAAATAGCCTTAGCAGAAGCCTCCACTTCAATCTACTTGAAGATAACGAAATGGAATATTCAGTGCCTTGTTTCAAACATTTTTTAATGGTTATGAATTATTAAAACAATTGAAATAGCTTTTAGTCACTTGTTCAAACATATAATCTTTTGGATCTAATATTTAAATCCAATTTTTCGCAACTTTCATATAATGTACAAGAATTTTGGGTTTTCGTTGTCTAAGCTGGCGGCTCTTTTGTCTATTTTCTCATCTTAAGGATGCTTGGCGCGAAATAAGGCTTTGTGATATTGTTTTAGTGTGAGAGTGTTAGTTATTACCCATTAAAGGAGTATTTCTTGTCTTTCCATCAAGGTCTTTCCTGAATGGTTCCAAGAAGGTAAAATTGAGGAAATCATGAAATTAAACCTTTACGGTGGGTGGCTAATTTGGTCATGAACGTTGTGTACCGCAATAGACAGGCGCAATAGCCCATCAAAATTATATAATATGAAGGTTTCCTAGAATTGAAAAATCTCTTAAGTGGTTTTATTTCTAAGAGTACTTGACTGCAACTATTGCCACACAACTTTCGTATCGTAAAGTGAAATATATTTTTATGGTAGTGTAAATTAATTTAAAAAAAAAATAGCAATTAAAACGCCATACAATTTGGTAGCCTCTAACAACCGTTTTTTTTTATTCATTTTTGAATTTTTTCTTTTTTGATTATTGGCATTTTGATGTACAAAAGGAAACGAAATAAGAAAGAACAATAGATAAATGAAGTAACGTACTATCTAATCGAAAATAGAGAATGGGAATGTGGGAACTAGAATAAGAGCCAATTCTTCTGTAATTTGAAACTTTTTTCAGAGCATCTTAATATTTTGTTTTTGTTAGCGTTATAGTTGTTATTGTTCCAATCATGTAGGCGTGTGCATATGCCTTTAATTCGACCAGTAGTGCAAAAATTAGGTTAAATCATTTGGCTGTTGTGTAATATATTTCCAGCCATCACTAGCAGAGGTCTCTCTCTCTTCCACCAAGTGGTATTTGCAGGTGAAATCGAAAATAGCGGATACCCTCGTGAGTAGTTGGCATAAGCACCGTCCTCCCCAACACCAGGTGGAAAAGACCTGAGTACGAATCCCGTCAATGACGTGAGGAATCCTTATACTTTTTTCACAACGTGGCTGAGTTAGTTGGTCTCAGGCGAGAGTAACATGGTTTTTTCTCCCGTAAACTAGGGTTTTTCGTCCAGGAAACAGCAAATCGACTACAGAATCCGCGCAATTTACAGACATAATATATATGGCGCAATATGGCCTAAGTTGGTGATACGCCTAAAACTCTAAAACAATGATGGATATATCGGATTCGAAATATAAAGAAAGAATTTTGATATAATTTTTGACTGCAGAAGAAGAACCACTAGAAATCCACAGACGTCACGTGAACAAAGAAGACTGTGAGAAGGTGGATAAAAAGGATTCAAAATTGGTGACATCTCTTGATGACAAACTGCAAAGTGAAAGACCAGCAGCTACAGTCAGATTGCAACAATCCCGGAGCTGATTAAATGAATTGGGAAAATCGGGAAACTCAGGCCGAATTGGGCGTCATTGGACATCATGCTGTGGGGATGATCATCAACGAATTTTATCACAACCGATCTCACGATCAGTTGTGGGAAAACTTCCTTTCGCGAATAATAACTGATATTTTGAAATCATCTAGGTGGAAACATGCCCGTTTCCTACACTTCAGGAAATTAGGAAAATGTAGACTTGGACTGAATTTCGTGAGTTATCCTTTTGGTGAAGATCTATTACAGATCGCGACGATGTAATAGACCTGCATTACGATGAATATTAAAACAGAATCTAAAGAAACGCTGTAAATATCGAGAACGACCTATGAGCATGTAAAATATGTTATATAAGACAACAACACAAAGCTACACAAAAACGTCAAGAATCGAAAACTATTGCAAAGATGGACAGGACTTCCTCATCCGCCATATACCTCAAACCTTGCTCCCAGCGATGTTTTGAATTTTATGATGATGAACGGACAACAGTTCGTCGTTGGATGCACGTAGAGATTAATCTTTTTTTTCTTTTTTTTTTTCTTCACGACAATACGGCTTTCAATCACAAAAAAAATCGCTTCCCTCACTTCATGATGCTTCTTTTGCATCTTGCTCAAAATACTACTTAATATTGATATGTAGGAGTATGTACACAGTATATACGGTTAATATAAATATATTTTTATATCAAACTAACAAAAAACTGTAATATCAAACTAGCAAAATCAGTAATTGAAATTCTAAGAACTTACAGATTTCCTAAAATACACATTTCTTCTTGCTTATAAAAAATATAGACCAACCGGTCTTTGCTTGTGATAACAAGAAAGGGAGTAAAGGATCGTAACTGAAACCTGTTTGGTAATAAAAAGACCTTTTATGGCGAAACAAAACGGGGTGACGTGTGTTATGGGGAGAAGAGATGCAGAAGTACTTTAATTACTACTTCTTGGATTTTCGTTTATCAACTCATGCATGAAGGACTGGTGACGCTGAATTATTTATTTTTCGGAGTTTCTTATTCAGTTTCCTGCTATAGAAAGCAGTTTCAAATTCTAAATGATATTTGTTACAAAATTTTGAATTTTCTTCGTCTACTGTCGATCTTTGTATACAGTTTCAAAAGAGACTCTGACCCACCTGGTGTTGCCAGAAGGTGGGACAGGACCTTCTGGGGCCCATTCCAAAGGGGACAAAAAAGTACTTATGAAAAAAAATAAAAAGAAAAGAGGAAAAAAGGGGAAAAAAACAGTGATGCTGGTTAAGAAAAAAAAATGCCAGTGGTGCTGGTAAAAAAAAAAAAAAAAAAAGGAAAGCGAGAGGAATAGAAGATATGGATATATCTACCATAGGATCAGTGTATAGTTAAATTCTTAAAATCACGAACCATCGAAGTAGTAAAGTTAGTCTTAATACAGTTATGCTTTAACAAATATCAATTTATCCAAAACTCCAAAGATGTCCTTGGGAGTCTTCAGTAATTATTTTTTTTTGCAATCCAGGATATTTAAGAGGTCATACTGATGCCCTTTAAGATCAGTCCAATGAGAATTTTTTGTGTATACGAACCAGAGAAGTAAATATAGCTAATTTTGATACTATTATGCTTAAACAAATTCAAGACCAACCTAACACTACATAGAAATCCCTGAGTGCCCTCTGAAAAAAACCAAACTACAGTATTATTTTTAGGCCACCCGAATAATTAAATTCATCTGCCGTGCACTGTGTATTATGTCCGTAAATTGCGTGTGTTTATGGTCGATTTGCCTGTTTTGCTGGACGAAAAACCCTAGTTTCTGGGGGGAAAACCTTGCTATCTACGCCTGAGACCGACTAACTCAGCCATGGAGTGAAAAAAGTCCATTAAAGTTCCTCACGTCATCGACGGGATTCCAACCCGGGACTTTTCCACCCGGTATGGGGGGAACGGTAACGATACCACTGTGCTACACGCGCAGACAGTGTCCTCTGAAAGAACATGTTTTTTCCATCTGAGAGACAAACTGATATCCACTCAAACAGCTATGTACGGTGGACTTTTTTGGTTTGCCACTTCGGTATTGATTCTCTTTCTGCAAGCAAAGACGGAGGCAAAGTTCTGCTGAGCTGAAAGAAGGTTTTTATTCTAGGAGCAACTCCTTGCGCCCAGGAGAGAAAGAGAGAGATCTGGAACGTCAGTTCGGAGCTTTACCCTAAGATCTTCCAGATTGCACAGTTAAACAGCAGGTGACTCCAATCTTCTGTATTCCCGCAGCAGCAGAGATCTGTGTGATGTTACCCAAAGTAATGAAGTTTTTCATAGAAGGAGCGATGTTCAGTTACCAGAAAGGAAGTTTCCGTAGTTAATGAGCACCGTATGCGCGAATAGTACAGTGGTATTATCACCGCACATCAGGTGGAAAAGGTTCGAATCAGGTTCGAATCCTGCCGATGACGCCAGGAACTTTTAGGGACTTTTTTCGCTCAGTGGCTGAGTTAGTCGGTCTCAGGTTAGATAGCATGGTATTTTCCACGGAACCCGGAGTTTTTCATCGAGCAAAACAGGCAAACAGACCAGAGAACACACGCAATTTACAGACACAATACACATGGGTATATGAATTAACTTTCCGGGTGAGCCTAATATAATAGTTACATGTAGCAGTTCATAAGCAACAGGTTTTAACTGATTTAGAAAGCCACATCAGACAGGAAATTTCTTTTGGAAGATCCAAGTGGGATGGTGTCCCATGCGGTCTGCCAGATACTAATTAGCTCGTTAAAGCATTTGGATTTCTCTTTTTTTAGGATCCTCATTTACATTTAGCTGGATACCAAGTAACACTACAGTTACTACGGTGGGCTGAGACAGTATTTAAATTCTATACGGTGGGACCAACTGATGATGTTACCAACAGCAAATTCAAAATGGGAAGCATTCAAAGAATTTATCTTGGAAGCTACTAGGCTTCACATACCAACTAAGAAATATTGTTCAAGGTTTAGGACTAAATGGATGTCAGATGAACTAATGAGACATGTGGCAGAGGAAAAAAATGCATGGGATACATATAAATTAATGGGTGACATGGAAGCCTATGATAGATATAAGCTGGTCTGTAACCAAGTCACAAAAGAGATTAGGCAGGCAAAGGCAGATTATGAGAAATCTTTGGCAAAGGCAGATTATGAGAAATCTTTGGCAAAGGCAGATTATGAGAAATCTTTGGCAAAGGATGCAAAGAAAAACAGCAAAGAGTTCTTTACCTATGTAAACTCTAGAAGGAAAGAGATGAATCAGATTGGTCCGCTAGATATTGATGGTTCAACTGTTGATGATCCTGCTCAGGTGGCTAACAAACTAAATGAGTATTTTGCATCTACATTCACCCATGAGGAGTTATTCAGGGAGGGGAATGCCAGAGGTGAATTAAACTCTGGCAGTGAGCTAGTGATTTTGTAATAACTAAGAGGAAAGTGCAGGAGAAATTGTTGAAGATAAACATAAAAAAGGCAGTCGGGGTGGATGGGATCTATCCGGTTATATTAAAGGAGGCAGCAAAGGAAGTAAACAAACCCTTAGCCATAATTATGAGAGCTTCCTTGGACTCAGGGGAGGTACCCATGGACTGGAGATGTGCAAATGTGACACCAATTCACAAAGGAGGATCAAAGGGCGACACAAGTAATTATAGACCTGTGAGTTTAACTTCTGTTCCAGGAAAATTAATGGAGGCACTGGTTAAAGAAACACTGCAGGATCATCTAGACAAGACTTCAGTTATAGTTCGGACACAGCATGGTTTTGTTAAGGGGAAGTCTTGCCTGACCAATTTGATTGGATACTATGATGCAGTCACAAAAGAACTGGATGCAGGGAATAACTTCGATTCATAAATTTCGATCTTAGAAAGGCTTTTGATACTGTTGCACATGGAAGACTGCTGAACAAATTTGAGCAGTGTGGCACTGGAGGCAAATTGCTGCTATGGATAAAGGGATGGCTGAGTAGGAGAAGACAGAGAATGGTAATCAATGGACACTGCTCATCGTGGACTAATGTTATTAGTGGAGTCCCTCAGGGTTCAGTGTTGGGTCCATTGTTGTTTTCAGTATTTATAAATAATACTGATGATGGTACATCAAGCTTAATGTCCATGTTTGCAGACGATACGAAGGTTGGCAGGGTTGTTAAGGACACCAATGACAGTAGGCTGCTGCAACAGGAGCTAGAAAAGTTGAGCAGATGGGCTGAGAGTGGAAAATGAGGTTTAACAGTGACAAATGTAAAGTACATTTGTCACTGTTAAACATATGGGAAGCAGTAACCCCAGAGTAACGTATCAACTCTGTGGTACAACACTGACAGTGGTAGAGAACGAAAAGAACCTGGGAGTAATTGTGCAGACAGATATGAAGTTTTCTGAACAGTGCAGACGGTTTGCAAGAGTAGCTCATGGTGTCTTGTCAGTGATATACAGGAATTTTTCTAGCAGGTATAAGGAGGTGATTATCGCCTTGTGTAAGGCAATGGTCAGGCCACACCTTGGGTACTGTATACAGGTCTGGGGGCCTCATTATTCTATTGCTCAGAATAATCACCTGAGAGGGCATAAATTCAAATTGAGGAAAGACAAATGTAGGAAGGATAGACGTGCGGAAGTTTTCTTTTAGACAGTTTCAACCAATGCTATCCAGGTGCTTTCTGGCTCTTTACCATTATATTTGTATATAGTTTATCGAGGTTATTGTCATTTTATTAAGAAAGGTGTGACTGTCTCGTTCATGAACATTACTTGTGATCTAACTAGTTATTTGGCCACGGCCAGGAAGGATATATTACAGCAGTTAATACGTATAGGGCAAGAAAGGTGGGATTTTAGTGACACTGGGGCGGTAACTAGGTTATTTGTCTACAGTGTCACTTTTACTTTTTCTAATAAAATTAATAAATGTTTTTTTTTCTGGCAATGGAAACATCATATGTCTTTACTGATCATAGGTCATTAAACTTGAAGTTGTATTATTTTAATTTGGTAAGTTCCCCATTGTGTATTTGTGGACTGCATAAAAAATTGGAGCCATGTTCTTTTTGACTAATTTATACACTGTGCAAAGAGAAAGTTTGATGTCTCAAATTGAGGATTTTAACCATGGTAATGAAAGTACTTACTTGGCTGGTAAATTCAGATTCGAAGCAGTGCAACAATATTGTGTTGTCGTGTTCAAGAGGAGAAGACACTTGATTAACCTTGCAATTACGTATTAAGGGTTAATACTTAAGGTCACTGTTTCTTACTGTAGTTATGTTGATGGGGGTAAAGTGTTTTTTTTTTTTTTTGTTGCATTGTTTTGGTTCATTATTATTTATATATTTCTTTTTTTATGTTATATTGTAAGTGTATGTCTATCGTGTTGTTTTTTTTTTGTTTGTTTGTTTTTTTTTTATCATTTTATTTTAAGTTTGTATGTGTATGTCTCCTTGTGTGTGTGGTTTTTTTTACCTTTTTTGGTTATGTTTGTTTTTTTCTTTTTTCCTATTATGTTTCTATGTGTATGTTTTTATATATTTATTTATTTATTATTTTATATATATATATATATATATTTTTAAGGGCTCTCGGGTTTGGGCAGCCCGGAAGCGAGAGTGCTAGCACCCACTAGTCTTGCATTTCGTTGGTGGGTGCAGGATTATTGTGTTTAACTACGCAAAATGAGATTGTGAACCCAGGCCTGGCTCCTTGTGCCAGGGACGGGAGCCGGGTTGCATTTGTGTATTTGATGGCTGTTCCCTGGTGGTAGACAAGCCTAATACCACCCTTACAGGCCAGGCCAGTAGGGTTGAGAATATTCTTTTGTTTTTGCATATAGTGAACACAGGTGGAGATAGGCGTAAGCCTGAGTGCCACCGACGACAATATTATACATATACATATACACTGAGTGATCACTGAATTATGGCCACCTATCTGATACTTCGTAGGTCCTCCTTTTGCCCTCAGTACAGCAGCTATCCGACGTGGCATTGATTCAACAAGATGTCGGAAGCATTCGGGAGGTAGGTATGGCCAACCAAGCTCTGTGTAATGAGGTCAACAATGCAGGTATGGAGATGATTGGTGTATGTAATTTGACCATTTTGATGCCAGTCCTGGTACACTTTAACTACGGCGGCTCTCGAACACCCCACCAGTTCAGCCGTTTGGGAAATCGAGGCACCAGCTCGTCGAGCACCCACAATCTGTCCTTTATCAAAGTCCGATAAATCCTTCCTTTTACCCATCACGCTCGGAATTTTACTACCTACTGAACCACTGACACCTTATCTATGCTACGCAGGTCGACTGACTCCGAACTCTCGTACCTCACGTGGTCAAAGGGCCGCATTCGGTTTTCATAAGGGTGGTCATAGTTCAGTGATCACTCAGTGTATACCTGTACTGTCAACTGTCTCCAAAGTATCATGTTTGGTATAGTCGTATAACCAGCCCTAAAATTAGCAACTACTGAAACTGAACATATATACGTACAGGATTTCTGTGTCTATTTTTTAATGTCGAAAACCGCCCATACGTCAAGTCGGGGGAGAGCTCGTGCTAATGTCTCCTAACAAAACCGACAACACCTCATAGGGGGGGGTTATACAGTAAGAAATGGCAAAAGAATGTGGGTTCCTTATTGCAGTCTTCCTCCTGGTAGACAAAAAATCCATTAAGGTCCGGATGTGTCGCAAAGTTCTTTTGGGTGTGTCGCTTCATGGTTCATTTCACGGTGAATGTTATTTCCGTTTACAGAGAAATATATAAAAGACAGTATTTCTTGTAAGTGCGTTACGCATGTCACGAAGGGGTGTGAGAACCAGAAAGTTCTGGTTGCTACTTATGGCTATAATGCTAAAAAATATACAGTACTTTTAAAAGCCAAATGATGGATTCTCTTTTCAGTCTGAATGTTATTTTTTTATTATTAACTTTATGGGTTAAAAATAAAACGAACTCATCAAATGACACAAAATACTCAATGGTATTTTGTGTCATTTGATGCGTTCGATGCAAGAACCTCACAACCCGTCACGAATGGCATAAATTGAGATTCATTAAACCACATAACCCATTTCTACAGACAAACTCACATTGGGCTTGCCCTTCGGAAACTCTTAATTAAGAAACTGAATAAGGTAAGGTAAACCCAGTCGATTAGCGTGGGCAATATTTAGTCCAGGGGTTCCCAACCTTTTTTCCCATTGAGATCCAGTCTTTATGTGGTACAATTCTTCCTCCTGATACGTATTCAATGCTGATTGTAATCCTCATGTTTGTTGAGCTTTTTTTTTTTTATATACAACTCTGGATGAATAAATTAAATGGCATTTCTGTAAACACAAAAACTTTTATTTGATAGTTTTTATTTCATTTATTTTTATTCATTTTCTATATTTTTATTTTAAGCAATGATTACTAAAAATTTCAATTTTTAATACTACAAGAATATGATACGAATATTACACAATGTTAATGGCAGACTTATGATTAATCGGCACGATACAGTTGTTCAATTGTGGGCCTGGTAGTAGGTGGGCAGTCACGAAGATTTCTGTCTTGCAAAACCTTTTGGTTTAAGTATTTCCAGACATTAAGCAACCACAAAAAAAAACAACTTTTAAAAATACAGTTTTAAACTTTTAAACCTTTGAAAAAAAAAACGCGCAACAGCGAGCCTCGCAGGATTTATAGCCTGCTCTGTCCAGTTAACTGCAATACAGTACTTTAAATTATATTATATTCAACGGTGCATTTTCTTTGAGTTATACCGATCGTGGGATTAGAGGGTGGAAGAATACATCACCAAAACTCGGTGCGGGGAACAATGTGTAAAATTTTCGCATTTTGTGCGGCACATCAGTATACCGCGTCACACCGGTTCTAAAAGTCGATTTATTCTACATTAAGCTATATCTAATATTATTAATTCTTTAATTTTTATTATTGACTATTGAAATATATATACTGTATATCTTTTGCCATTGGCCCAGAATCTATTGTCACAATTGTACACTCTTGACACAACTGTACCTAAAGCCTTTTTTTTTGTCCAGTTCGCTTTCAAGATCAACGACATGATGAAAAAATTCATGTACGGACAAAACCACATTAATCCCGGAAAAGGTAGTCCAACACGCTGTTAAGAGATGGTCCTAATAAGGTGGTCAGGTAATGTAGTAGAGGTAAAAAAAGTAAAAACTCCAAAAAGATAGCTTTAATGCTACAGGGGGCTATTTTATTTTTTTCTCCCATTGGCATCTTTTTAAGCAACAAAAGACTTGAAATTGTGGATATAGATATATAGAGAGTGATGGAAGCGACCTCTGCCGACAGTATCACTTCGATCCTTTTGTTTATAACCCAAATAGGAGAAATGCCAAAGAAATATCTTGAACTGATAGCGGCGAGATCATATCTGATGTTCCAAAGAGAAAAGAGGGGTTTCGGATTTCTTCTTATCAATTATTTTCCAGACTGAGGTCACATGATTGATAGATAATATTTCAGTTTATACTGTAGGAGGACCGTATAAAGAAGAGCCTACTCTTACAGTGATTTACAACTGCTAAATATTGTTTCGGCACAGCCACAAAAATTTCATTTTTTATGAAAGCAAGCTTTAAACAAAGTAGC
Organism: Mastigoproctus giganteus; assembly: GCF_048544385.1. Lineage (NCBI taxonomy): Eukaryota > Metazoa > Arthropoda > Arachnida > Uropygi > Thelyphonidae > Mastigoproctus > Mastigoproctus giganteus. The sequence continues at coordinate 23,388,649 of NC_143575.1, forward strand.
CAGATAGACTACAGAACGTACTTAACTTCCGGCGCCACCTATCGGAAAAGAAGAAACCACATCAGTTAAGCGAAGACAAAATCGACTCTTTCAGTCAAAATACTATCCTACAGTTCCCTCTAAATAAAAATCTTTCCAGTAAATTGCTTTAAACCATTACTGATTCATCACTAAATTTATTATTTAGTGTTTAAGAATAGCTAATTTTAGGGTACTTGACTTCCAAATGCAAGTGAAAAAGTTCACTTATCTCTCAGAAAGTTAGAAAGAGTTTATGAAATTAAAATAAATTTATCCTGAAACTTCAAGTCTTCGGAACATATCCTTTTCCATCAGTTCACTTATAATTCATAACTTCAATTTGCTGTACTTTTAATAATTGTTTTAATTGAAGTTATAAATAGTGTACACGACTGACAAGCAAAATCTTTTAAACATTCGGCGACATCTGCCAGACCAAACTACACCATTATGGGATCACATGACAGCTGATATTATTTCGACCCGGCCATAAAAAATGCAATTCTCCATCAGCAACTCATTTAGAATGTGTCAAAAAAGTTTAGCGAAAGTAATTTGGTGGAACTGATTTTTTTTCTTTTTTGTACTTCAAAAAGTGGCGATAGGGCGGATTGCACATCCATTAGGTACAAGGGGGAAGAAAAAAGAAAAAAAAAAAAACAGCTTCAGATTACTGCGTTCTACAGGGGCGAGGGAGTTTTATCTTCTTCTGTCTTCTCCGATGTTGAGTACTTGGAAATCTAAAGGTGGTTGGTTTTTTTTTTTTCGCGGTTTTTTTTTTTTCTTTTTTTGGTTTTTTTTAATACGTAATGGACAAATAAGATATGGCAGAATATAACTTAAATCCATCTTAGTTATAAATAAAATACTATTAAATTACTATTTAATATACTATTAAATTACAATGGTTGTTTGTTTGTTTGTTATTTGGTTTTTAGGAGCATTAGCACCTAAGGCCATATTGCTCCGGGATATGCGGTGGTCATTCCCTGACCTTTCCGCATCCTCCATATTTGGTGGTGACGGGCTCGAACCCCGGTCTAATCAAGAAGCGTGTGCTACGTACTGCTGCTCCTTCCCACCTGGCTACTGAGGCGCCAAATTACAAGGGTCTGTTGTATCCGATATAAACAGATGGGAAAATTTATATACTACAGAGATTTTGCTAGTTAAACCATTTTATTCTTCAGAAGGTTCATCGATAGTTACCAATATAGTTTTCTTCCTAAAAATTCACTCTCTCTCTCCATATTTATCTACTTTATGAGCTAAATATTGATAAAAGTAGATAACGGATAAATGACAGGAGTCTGTCACTTATCTGTTGTCGTTGATGGAAATTCACCTGAAGGACCTTGTGGCAGCTCAGCTAAGTTTTAATGCGGCAAAATGTAAGGTCTTGCACTTGGGGAACAGCAATCCCGAAATAACTTGGTGGTGTTGAATAAAAAATAGTAGAGAAGAAAGGGATTTGGGACTTGCAAATCCCTTTCGGTCGAACATGCAATTCGGTCGAACATGAAGTTATTCAAGCAGCGTAGACAGGCGGCAAGAAAGGCTGATAGTGCCCTGTCGATGATTTATCACACAAATGCTTGTAAAGATAGGGGTCATAATACCACTGTATAAGGCAATTCCCCAGAGGAGAAGTCATTAACTCTACCATAACCCCACAAGGAACTATGGCAACCACCTGGAACCAATCTATAACCAATACATTGGACGCTCTTTTTCCTGAAGTGAACCAACCACTGACCTCATCCCAAAATTGCAGTAATCCAACAGAACAAGGAATATAGTCCTGAACAAGTAGAGCAATCGTTTACCGCTGACAAACTGCAGCAGGCCCTTGCCAGAATGAAGGAGAGAAAATGTCCTGGTTGGTCCGGACCTCCTAGAAACTGAAACTGTCAAAAAAGCTCTACAAACAAATTCGCCCATTTTCCTGGAATTCTTTAATAAATGCCTTAGCACAGGATCCTCTCCCACAGATTGGAAACTGGCAAATGTGAAACTAATTATCAAGAATTCTACAAACCGAAAAAACCCAGCTCATATCGCCCCATCACATTACTTACAACCTTAAGTAAGCTCTTGGAGCAACTCCTGTTAGTGCCGAATCAAACAACACTGAAAATGCCAACCTTCACTCTGAAAACCAATTTGAATTCCGCCCTGGACTTACACCGAAGACGTCCTACACAGAATGACCACAGCAGCCACAATTACTAATGACAAATACTAACTGGCAATCTCTGTCGACTTTGCTGGTGCCTTTTATATGCCCTGGTGGCCGAGTATCTTACCAACAGGGAAATCTGCATAACCACTACCTTCAGTAGCATCAGTTCCTGTTTACAGAGAATGTCCACAGGGCTCTGTCTTGGACCACTTCCTGTGAAACGTCGTCCTGGATGAACTCACGATGAAAATAGGCGACTTCACCGCTTATGTTTTCACGGACGATCTTATCCTCACGCTAACTGCAAACTCCACAGCATCCCTCGAGGACAAGAAAAACCATGCCCTAAGGATACTCCAGGATTGAGCCACTCTCCACAAGTTGCAGCCCTCCCCTGCAAAAACTAAATCGGTTCTATTCAAGGGATCACTCGACCTCCACAGATCAAACTAGCAGGACGAACAATAGCTCTAGTCACGAAATTCAAATACTTAGGAATAATGTTAGATAGTAAACTGTCTTTTTACCCACACCTAGCATATCTACATACAAAAATCCGCAACTACACAGCCATGATCGCAAGTGTCAGTAGAAGCGACTTGGTGCTAAAGAGGTGCATCCTCTCGCCTCTCTATAAATCTGTGTTCCTGTCCATAATAACTCACAGTGCCGGAGCATGGTTTACCAGAGTCACCACTGTTAGAAATATACGAAAACTTGAAACCATCCAGCGCTGCATGTTTTTTTTTTTTTTTATTATTATGTAAACGCCAAACACGAGAGGTATTAGAACTTATAGTACTTAGTACCGTGCTTGGGTTGGAGATTGAGAAGACGAAAGAAGATATTTGTTGACATTAGACTTGAACTTCTGTAGACTGTAATTTTCAGGAAATACGTACGAAGGAAGGTTGTTACAGAAAACGGCAGTTGAATGAATAAACGAGGAAGATGAAAAGTTGGTTCTGTGGGTTTGAAGTTGGACAGTAAATGGATGTTGGCTGGTGGGAGCACGTGTTTGGACTGTGTTGAGACAGAGAGCGGGAATAATAGAAGCCAATTCAGAAGAACAGTGCCTATGGAAGTATCTGTAGAAGAGGCATGCAGCAGAAACAGTACGTCAATGAGACAGAGAGGGGAGAGACTCTGTTAGAGAGGAGTCATTAATTAACCTAACTGCCCTCTTCTGAATGGAATCTAGAAGCCTGAGAGAGGTTTTGGGGGCACCACCCCAGATGTGGGAACAATATTCCATGCCAGGGCCAATTCGCGATTTATACAGAGTGAGCAGCTGTTTGGAAGAAAAGTAACGCCTAGAGCGAAAGAGAAAACCGAGATTTTTAGGTGCAGAGGAAGCAATATTTGTAATGTGCTTGTGCCAAGAGAGATTAGAAGCCAGGGTAATCCCCGAAAGAGATATATCATTTTGCTTAGAAATCGGAGTGTCACTAAAGATAAGCATAGGAGCAGAAGACTTGAGTTTTTAGAAGGTTTGAAATCAACTAAGTTGTCTTTGCCCCACTGGAGAATTACCTGGAGATCGGCATTTAAGGAATTGGTAGCAGATTTTAGAGAAGTTGAAGCTGATTGAGCAGGGCAAGGTTTCTCAAAATGGAAAGTGGAATGCAATGTGCTATCATTGGCAAAACTGTGGATAGGATTTCCAGTCAATGGAAGAAGGTCATTAATATACAAGAGGAAAAGAGTGGGGGAAAGAAATCAACCTTGGGGACACCGGCATTAGTGGAGAAGTTATAAGACAGAGAGCCATCTACCATCACCCACAGCGAGCGATCAGAGAGAAAACTAGATATCCAATTACTAAAAACAGTTGGCAAACCATAAGATGGAAGCTTGTTTAGAAGACATTTATGCCAAACACGATCGAAAGCCTTTCAGATGTCAAGAGCAACTACTTGTGTTTCACCGAACCAATTGAATTAGTCCATAAACTGGTAACATAAGTCAGAATATCACCAGTGGATCGACACTGACTGAATCCATACTGGCGATCGTTCATCAGACGGAAGGTTTCTAGGTAGTTTAATAGTTGCCGGTTAATTGATTTCTCCATTACTTTAGAAAGAGTAGAAGTAATTGCAATGGGATGATAATTGGATGGGAGGGACTTTTCACCCTTTTTAGGAACTGGCTGGATATGAGCAAATTTCCAAGCAGAAGGAAAAACACATTTGGAATAAGAAAGTGAAAAAAGGCGGCAAAGAATAGGAGTAAGTTCAGGAGCACAGATTTTGAGAACAAGTGGAGAAATACCATCAGGACCTGGAGCTTTCTTAGCATCAAGATTCGTCAAAATCTTTCTAACGGAAGATCACAGGAAGCACTGAAGGGAGCTTGTTGGGAATGGTGGGAGGTGTTTTTACCAAGATTATTAATACATGAGTTGGAAGAAAAATGGGATGCTAGCAGGTCAGCTTTATCCTTGGCTGAAGTGACAACAGAACCATTTGGTTTTGACAGAGGTGGGAGCAGAAATGGGCAAAAGTTGAGGCCAATAGCTTTGCCAAGAGACCAGAATGCTCGGCTACCATTAGGGGGGGCAAGAAGCAAGTTTTCTACTCTTAGCCTGTTCAAACTCTAGTTTGGACTGATTAATAACTGCCTTACAATTGTTGCGAGCTTTGGTGTAGGCAGAAAATGAAACTGAAGAATTAGAAACAAGCTAATTACGATATCCAACATTCTTCTCTTGAACAGCCTCAGCACATTTATTGGAAAACTAAGGTTTAGATAGAGACGAGATTTTAAAGTGGAGTGTGGGATAAAGGATTCCATTCCTGCAAGAATAATTTCACTGACACGATCTGAGCAAACGTTGACATCAGAAGTTTTGAAACAGTAATCGGACCAAAGAAAAGAAGAAAAGAAATCTCGCAGGTCATCCCATTTTGCATTCTTGTAATGCCAAACAACACGAGGTTGGGAATAGCCATGAGATAAAGGCTCCATTGGAGAAGAGACAATCACCAACTTGTGATCTGAAGTGCCTAAAGGACCTCTCACTTCGACCGTGCACTTAGAAGGCTCTTTGCGAGAAAAAGATCAAGCGTATTGGCTGTATGATTTGGATTGTCCGGTATTCTTGTAGGTAAATGAACAATCTGTGCAAGGTGATTTGTAATTGCAAAAGCCTCAGCATCTCGACCAGCTGGGTCGGTGTGACTAGAAGGAAGCCAGCTGGTGTTGTGAACATTAAAATCACCAAGGAAAGTGACCTCACTGTTAGGAAAGTTTGACTGGAGAAAGTCAAGCTGCAAAGAGCGGTAGCCAAAGAACTCCAAGTGATTAGTGGAGTTGGGAGAACGGTAGAGACAACAGATGAATTTTACACAATGAGGTAGAGAGATTTTAAGCCAGAGAAGGTCAAAGGGAGGAGATTCCAAATTGCCAAGTCTCTCACAGGGAATATCAGAACGGACATATGTACAAGTACCACCTTTGAGGCGAAAAGAATCATACAGCGAATAATTTGGGCATCTGAGATGAGCAGTAGTTGAATCAACCGATAACGGATAATCTGTCAGAAAACGTACAAGGGGTTTGGCAGACTGCAAGTGGAAATGGATATCGTTGAAATTAGAATTGAAACCACGTATATTTGTGAAATGAATTAGGAAGTGCTTGGGAGGTTTAGATCTTTTCGCAGATAAGCTTGCTCTATTAGTTTGACAAGTCATGGTGTATTCAATAGTAAGAAAAAGTGAGTGGGACATGCTGTATGAAGTAATGAAATTTTTGGATATGGCGTACACATGGTAAGAATATACCCAGATCCTTGACATAACGTGGCTTCGACAATGCTCCCCCCATACACACTACTCGGACTCCTTCCAGTCACTATCTGGCAGAGTAGAGGTAGCAAGATTATACACTAGCTGATCCGGAAGCCTCCTAGAGAGTTACCAATCGGTTCGGTCCAGTATACTAACTAGTGGCCGGCGTGCGAACACCATTTTAGAGCTGTACCCTCGAAATGTAAGGAATATTGGATCTCACCACGATCTTCATCATAACCTCAAAAGGCATCAATCATACTGCATGATGGAAGAGATGGGGAAGGGTTGACTGGAACTTAGCTCTCGAGACTAAGCATGGGCTCCACTACTTCAAGCCTCCAATAAGCAAAGTGGTAGTGTTGCACCGGTTGATTTGAGTCCTCTACCACCTATTACTGCCTGGTAACACAGAGGGGGAGGCATTCCTCCATGTGGTGTGGGCACCACACCTCGACCCCTGCTTGCGTTGGTGACCACCTGGGTGGTCACCCACCATGTGCTTGTGCATGGAGGTTATACCCAGGATTACTAAAAGTCCCACCATCGTGAAGGTGCAAGCAGAGGATTTGGCTGTCAGAGACACTCCCGACTTCGCCGAAATTGGGTCCACTTGACTTGATTGCACCCGAATATCAGTTTCATCAGCGTTTTAGACTCCCATGTAGCAAATACAGCTTGTCTGGCATATCTGAGGAAAGTCTGTGACAACCTCAAGGACCAAGGACCAATGTTGTTCACAATGACAAGGACCTGCCACACAGTCAGCACCCCTGCTCTTCATATTTTGTCTGGGGGGGTCCTGCCTTTAGGCCTGGAGGTGATCCGTCATGGAATACACTATCGCCTATCAGGAAGAATTCCGGCCACCATCCTTAACCATACGATCAATCTCACAAACGAGATTCGTACGAAAAAACGAACCCTCTGACTCAATCTTGGCAGCATAGATGGCACGGACACAAAGGACCAATCACAAATAAATGTATTCCCCAGGTCGCTGCAGTTTTCCCCAAAGCTCCCTCTTGGTTCCCTCATGGTATTCATGCTACATCTGTTATTACCGGGCATGGATTTATCAAACAGAAGCCGACCTTGATGGGTATTGGGAGGACCCCTCTTGCTCCTGTGGACAGAAAGAGGACTGGGATAATATGGGATCAAGTGTCCTCACTATGAAGACTTAAGATGCAGTTTAATTTCCAAAATACACGATCTCTCACGAGACAGAAAATATCTGTGCATTACTGAGCAGGAATATTAGCTTTTACTAAATTTGCCAAGAACCTGTTTGCCGTAAGAATATCACACCTTGCACAGGCAACTGTCTCAATTGATAACTAGCCTTTTGACCATTCACCTTAACTTTCATCTCTAAAGGACACCCTCTTCCCTCTGTAAGTTGAAAAAAGCAGAACTGGATCAGTACCCCTCTAACTAAAAACAACCTTCATGAACATGGCACACGCTATCTTGACACAACCCAACCAACATGACGTTCTGCTAATCGCCTGCAGTGTAAGATTTGCTAATCCAGCATACGTTGAGTAGGATTCGTTACCACCAGCAGGAAAACCTCCTAGTTTGCTGGGTAGGACTGCAAGGCTGCATAACCTGAGCAGACCAATGACGACCAACCCCTGGCAATCTTGCTGGGTGACTTTCTCTCCTGCACCCTGGGGTTCTCCCACACATAATCCTTCTCCTGGTGGAACAACTCCAGCTGCACTGAACTTATAGCTGCCGCCTTCGCTTCAGCAGCTATTCTTTTATACTTCACCACTCCATTCTTGACTGTCTCCCCTTGCCCACTTTAATTTTTTTTATTATTTCTTTTTATTTTATTTTATTTATTTTTTTTTTTTTTATTTGGTCTTTGTCCAAGAAGCTAAGGCAACACTGGCGGAAACCAGCAGGAGAATTTTATGGGCAGCCTGGCTACCTCCTAACGGTGTGTGCGGGAAACGTAGCGTTCCACCAGGGGCCCTACGGCCAGAAGCCAGGACACATAACAGATTCCAACACAACACAATACTTCATACAACACTTTCTGGCTTTCACAGTGAGATTGTCTCCACAGAGTTCATAGGGCGCAGATGTGGGAAATCACCGGAGGCGCCTTTCCTCTAACACTATGCATAAGACAATTGTAAGACCACACTCAGAATATTGTCTTCAAGTATGAAGACCGCACCCAAAGAACACATCCAGCTTCTTGAAAGGGTACAAGGACGGGCAACATGCCAGGTGAGATTCAGCAAAGGGACTCTCTCTAATTGAACAACATCTTTCTAAATCTTTAAACGTTTTCTCTCAAATAAAGATAAAAAAATAATAAACGCAATATAAACGCTGCTAGAAGCAAGTGTTGCAAACGGCATCATTTTTACAACTCTCAGCCATTACTGATAAAATACTTCGCCATGTTAAAATCACAGAATAAAATCAATTTAAACTGCTAAGTTTTAAAACAGGAAGAAATTTAATTTATGACGATATACGACGAACGTTTGAAAAGTTGGTGGATTGAGTATGAAAAGTTAGTGGTACTGTTTAAAAATTTCTGTGCTTAATGTATAACACTTCAAATAGTAACCCATCAAGCTTCATGCAGTTTCAATGATATATTTTAATTACAAATCCTGATTTTGTCTATCGTTTCTCATTCACATTAAGTGAATGAGGAACGATAGACAAAATCAGTCGACATGCAATCATCCAATATTTGGGAAGGGACTAATGCCAAAGACAATTCATGAGGATATGGTTGCAACATTGGGGAAGGATACCCCTTCCTCTTCCATGATTAAGAAGTGGGCAAAAGAATGTAAACGTGGGAGGGAGAGCCTGGAAGATAACCCACGGGGTGCAAGTATTGCATCGTCCACCACTCCAAAAGTTGTTGACAGTGTGCACGATCTGGGATGAGCGATAGACGAATGACAGCTCGGTAGATTGCCAGCGTCTCGGGCATGTCATCTGAATATATATACCACATAACAAACAAAGGTTCTCGCTATGGAAAAGGCGTAAGCACGATGGGGCCCACAGTTATTGACAGTAGATCAAAAACACGCAAGAGTTTCGTTTTCCAGCAAAGTAAACATTTGCATCGTTTTCAAGAAAATCCAGCAATTTCCTTGTAAGGTTTGTGACCATGAATGAGACGTGAGTCCTTCACTCTCAGCCGGAGACAAAGGAGCAGTCCAAACAATGGAAATATAGCTCTTCTCCACTCCACTCCAAAGAAAGCCAAATCGATTCCTTCTGCAGGCAAGGTGATCACATCAGTTGTTTGGGATGCTGGTGGAATGTTAGTAGTGGATTTTCATTCATTCATTTATTAATTACACACAATATACAGTCTAAAGATTATGTACATCAAAGTATATACATGATATATATACAAGATATATTTACATATAATTAGATGCTCTGCACATATCATTAAACACTCGTGTGTGTAAGTGTGTTCTTAATCAGAGTAGCTCCCAGGCATAAGCTCAACTCTACCTTGAAAACTTGTGAATAAGTAGTCTTTACAAAGCAGGCCCTGGAAAAGTATGTTGAATTACCTGGGTCTGGTTTTAATGTAGCGCAATACGCGCATGAAATCCCGCACCCACTGGAGGTAGTTCAATACCAGTGAGTGCCAGCAATCCTTCTCCCTGGGTTGCCCATACCAGGGAGCCAGCAGGAAAAAAAAAAAAAATCTGATAATCAATAGTCTGGATGGCACAACTATAAACTTCAAAAATCACAGTTCGACTGAATATCTCCTCATTTGCTGCACTGGAATCTCAAAACCCAATAAAGATACTGTCCAGCAAATGTCCAACTATCCGCCATACAAAAATACAAATTATTATATTAGGGCCATCCGTAATTTCTTACGTATACCCATTTATATATATTACGTCTGTAAATTGTGCGTGTTCTCTGGTCGATTTGCTTGTTTTGCTGGACGAAGAACCCCAGCTTCTGGGGAAAAACATTGCTATCTACTCCTGAGACCGACTAACTCAGCCACGGTATGAAAAAAAGCCCTTTAAAGTTCCTCGCGTCATCGACGAGATTCGAACCTGGGCCGTTTCCACCCGGTGTAGGGAGGACGGTGACGATACCACTGTGCTACCGCACAGACAACTATCCGCCATGGAAAATAGAACCATTAGAGCACAAGCCCCGACGCAATGAATCAGGTCTAGAACCCCAGAATCCAGAAGGAAGTAGTCATGATTGCAGCACAAAAGACAACTAACCAGAGCACCAGATCCAACACCATGAATCAGGTCCAGCTGCCTAGTCAGAGGTAGAAACCAGTAGTTGAACGCAATGTTCTACAAAATCACAGAACCGACACAAGGATAAAAGGTCCAACAATAAACTCCACGAAGACAATCCAGTCACCAGGTTTGCCCCTCAAAGAAAGGCTCTAAGAACAGTTCTTCTTGCAAAAACAGCAGCTGAAAACTCCTGAAATGAATTAAAACAGTCACGATTTGCAATAAGTAAATGTACTGTATCACACGATAAGCCAGGAATATGTGCCATCAAAGTCTGCCTTTGGTCTTCGTACTCCCGACATAAAAAAATTACATGCATCCAAGTCTCCTGTTCGCCACATGTACAGAAAGGATCTGTCTCCAATCCTCTCTCATATAATTTGGCCCTAAGTGAGCCATGTCCTGTTAACAAAAAAGAAGTATACATAGAAGGCACAAACCCTTTTTCAATTTGTACAAAAAACCTCTGTAAACAATAAATAAATTCAATAGCATGGTACCAGCAATTACCTGTAGGGCATTTGTAGATGCTGTTCTAGGTACTTTCAGTAAAGTTAATGAATATAGTTAATAACATAGAGCGCTGAAGTGATAAAAGTTTCGATCGAATCCTAGTTTTAGTTACAACAGAAAACTAAACAACAGCCGCATATGCCACTATCTGGAGAAAAATAGTCTTATAACACAATGATAACACCCTCTTATTCAATCCCCACTTCTTACGAGAAATCCTAGCAATGGAGGCTGTAAATTGTCTTACTTTTACATTCAGGTGTGAAACGTGTGGAAAAAAAGAAAGTTTGTCATCTATGATTAATCCCAAATACTTAGTTTTAGCTACATAAGGAATCTGAACTCCACCTAAAAGAACTCTTGGAAGTCTGCCGTGATCAAATTGTTTCTTAAAAACCATAAAACAGGTCTTACTTGTAGAGATCTTCAATTTTTTCAATTCAGCCCACTGCATTAAATCATCTAAAACTGACTGTATTTTTTCTTCCAATATAAGTTTGGAGCGCCCAGAAACTGCAATCACAAAGTCATCAGCATAGGCTATCTTAACAAACTCTGTTTCCTCCTTAACAAGCCACCGATCCAAAACTGCATTCCAAAAGAGAGGTCCCAAACCAAACCTTGAGGACAACCTCTCGAGACACCGGACTATATGACAGATGACCACGCACAGTAATAAATCTCTCCTGAAAATATGACCTTATAGTATTAAATATGTAGCTATTACACTGTGCAAGCAAAGAGATCGAAGGGCACTTTCCCACCATACCGAACCAAATGCTCCTTCAAAGTCTATAAGGACCATAAGAACCCTTGATGTAGTTTAAAAGACATGTTATGGCATCCTCTGTGGAGTGCCCCTTCTTAAATCCATGCTGATCAGCAGAACACAGATGCTTATCCTCTAACATCCCTAAAATTCTGGGGGCAAGTAACCGTTCATAAACTTTACCCACGTTCGCCAAGAGAGAAACTGATCTGTATGCTTTCGGATCAGTCCTAGGCTTACCAGGCTTATGCAATATCTTTAGCAGTGCCAGGTTCCACAGCCTTGGAAAAGTACCCTCAATGAAACATTTATTAAATAAATTTAATATAATCTGAGGAAAATAATCATAAAAATTAATGATTACTTGATTATCAATTAAGTCCAAACCCGGACATTTCTTAACGTTCAATTTAGCTACAGCTGCATCCAACTCCACCAAACTGAACAGTTCAGCATCAGAGTCACATGCTCCTGTAAACTCAGAGTTAATCCGGCGTATCTGCGCTTGTTCAGGTGAATCATCTTGAGGAAGATTCTGACGAAATAGCTTTCTAACAATCGTTTCCACAGTAGAAAACCAATCCGATGTCTCATCATTATTGTTCAATACAGTGTTGTATATTTCTCCACAAAGCAACTTATTACGAGAAATTTTATACACGAGATCCCAGGGATCTGTGTTACCAACCTCATTAACCAAATTTTGCCAAAAGGTTCTCTTTCTCTCAGCAATAGCCTTATGAAAAGTCTTTCTTCTCTCTTTATAGGAATTTTTAAATGATTCCGCATCAACACTAGAGAGATGTCTATTTCTCTGGTATACTTTCCTACCCTGGCATACCTGAATCTCAGAGCAGACGAAGCAGGAGTCCATCACAGGACAGACAATTTTTTAGTCCCTTTTCTCCTGGTGGAGTGCACACAAGCCTGGAAAATATGATACTGTACATAATTTACATATTCATAAGCTCTCATGGCATTTAAACTCTCTCTCCAGGTATCTATTATCACTATTGAAAACTGTAGTCAAATAATTTTTAAAATTGTTCCAGGTAACACTGTCCATACAAAACCTAGACAGATCACTCAGAGCCAAGCCCTTTTCCCCTCCTTCGAAACATAAATCTAAAGAAATTGCACGGTGATTCACTATTTACTAAGCCAGGATTGACTTCCCAATTCAAAATAGAATCGCACATACGAAGAGATGTCACAGTAACGTCAATATTAGACTCTCCATTCACAGTTGAAAAGGTGATCGGCTTATTTTGAAGATTTTGAACAACAAGATTATGAGATAATAAGGTCTTCAAATTGGGTCCCTCTCACATCAGTATATCCACTTTGCCAAAAATGTGATTTTGCGTTAAAATCAGCAGTCACAATGAGATTATGAGTTGCATATCTTAAACAAATATTTTCCAAATTATGAAGAGCTATCTGAATATCTTCAGATGGAGGGCAATACAGTGATACCAGGCAGAAAGAAGAAACTTGTGAAGACACAAGAATGCTGGTCATACACGCCGAGCACAAACCCGTGATTGACGTTACAACAAGGTCTTGATTAAAAATCACAATAGCGGATTTTGGAGGAACATCCACAGCTGCTACTATTCTAGTAGAAGAAGGAAAACCCATAATCTTATGGGCTGCCCCTCCAACTTGTGAGGAATGGAATGGCTCCTGGATACAAACAATGTCTATACAATGCTCCAAGGCAATCACCCCTATTTCATCAGCAACTGCCCGACAGCGCTGACCATTTATTTGCAAAATTTTTAAATCTCTATGTCCTTGTAATGCTCCAGAGGTAATATCAGAGAAGGAGCTATTATCCATGATTGATACGCATGTTTGCTAATTCCACTGCTCTCATGTACTCAGGACACTTAATGTCCCTTACGGAGTGATTACAATCTCTGTTTCTTCTCTTACAATTAATACATTGTAGAGGGTCCTCCTTGGGAGGGCACTCAGGGAAAACATGACCTCCATTGGCACAGTGACCACAAGAAACAGTCTTGTGTGAACATGACTGCACAGCATGTCCAAAATCCAGACATCTAAAACATTTGTTCACCACCGTGAATTTCCGAAACCTATGGGAACCGAATCCAAAGAAAATTCTGTCATTATGAAACAAGCATTTATAAAATCGAGGGCTGAAACCAGTGACTTTAGTCAATTTAGTTCCAAATCCAGAATTAAATCTGAATGCTACTTCATTTTTTACCTAATCCTCGGTAAAATTCATAATCTTTAAAATTTTTATAGTATAAATCCTCCAGGATTTCGTCTTTTGTAGACTCTTTGGGCACTCCGTATACAAGCACTGTTGGATCTGACATTTTAGGCCTCTCGATCGACAGACCAACCTCCTTTAAAGCTGAAACATTCTCTATCCTAGTTGCATCTTCTGAGTGGCTCGAAGTCAAAGCAGAATCCTCTGTTGGTCTAAATACAACAATATTTTTAGGGTCCGAAATACCCCGAGGACTAACCGAGGACACAGGCACAACATTATCTGCAGCTGCAACACCCATTGCGCGCCGCACAATGATGGTGAAACTAACAATAGTTTCACCATCATAAACCTCACAAACCAAATTCTGCCTAACTGATTCAGCAAATAATCTGTGAGGAGCTGCCCGCTTCTCCATTAGCTGATCAAAATGATTTGCCCGAATTTATAGTTCCGCTGATTTAGCTTTTAATCGCTCATTGTCAATCAATAAAGCTGTTGTGACTGCCTCCAAATCTGCACACAAACTGTGGATGCGATTTGAGGCCAACTTTGTTACTTTGCTTGAATCAGCTGACATAAACTCTCCCAAAGCCTTTAGAATTTTGGCTACTTTGCATACACAGCAGAAGCCTCAAGGGGATCCTCCAAGGTCCAAACCCTCCGTAAATGATGAATCCTGAACCACATCATTTTGACTAGAACTATTTTGATTATCCGCATTAACCGTAGAAGTAATAACAATGACATCCGTTCCCATCGATGAGGTAGACTCTTCCACCCACACATGAGGATTTTTATTTTTATCCTTATCCTTGTCTTTATCTTTGTCCAACCGAGGAACAATCACTCTGGGTGTTTTAGGGGTTTTCGGGTTTTTTTTTTGTTTTTTTTTAATCCCTAGACAGTTTTATATTGTCTGGAGATTTCTTTCTCCTCACTGAATCCACTAACTCTGATCCGGAAGACGAATTCTCTGCGTCAGAATCTCTAGTTAAAGTTTTTTCCAAGTCCGTATCCATGTTTAAGAGTACAGTATATGTTTTAGTTAAGAAAAACAAAAGCAGGAGACATAAATAAATAATCTTATAGCTGGATAAATTTCCTCTTCAAGATATCCCGAAAGATAATCACTAATTCAAAATATGTATGTATATATTAATTTCCCGCTGGATGAAAAATTGAAGAGTATTTTAAATTCCGCAAAATGTGTTTTCCAGATCAAGGCTCCAATCCACCAAAGGGCGCTGGAAAATTCTTAAAAATTAAGTAAATGTTTCTAGGTCCACACCCACGAAAGATGGAATTCTTAGAACCAATATGTGAGCAGATATAACTACTTTAAGGCTTTGAAAGGGTAGCCCAAAGAAGCCCACAACGTTATCCTATGGAAAATAAAATTTGATACAAATCACACACTAAGGCTTCCCTATTCCACATTGAGAAGTACGAGTGTATTAATAAAATATTATATTCAGTACTATGTATTACTGAGATGGCACTAGTTAGTGTTTTCCATCTCCATGGACATATTTACAAACATTCTCAGGTAGTAATTTTCTCCCATGAAAAGTCTATGGGAAATTTCACAACGGTATATATCCCAATGTTAACTATATGTATTGCTATGTATAGTATTCAAATAATGAAACAGAACACTGTTCACTCAATGATAGCAGCACAACCCCACAATCCCGACACCCAAAATTTAACACAACAACTCACTAACACTTCATCTTGTTAAGAAGCACATAATTTTATAGCATGGGATGGCTTAAAATACTTAAAATAATCTTAAGAGCAGGAGCACGTTTCCACGGACAATCCAACCAACAGTTCCCCTAGCGGGCCATGTAGTGGATTGGTTATCTTCAAGTAATCAGTCAAAGAGGATCGTTAAGCAGACCTTATGAGGCATTTGAGTGAAAACATCAAAGATAAACGCACGCCGAGGAAAACTCAACAAAGTGGTTTTGTTCCACCAGGACAACGCGCCTGCTTATAAGTCTATTATAACTGCACTCACTGCATGGGTGCTGCTTTGAAATCATGGGCCATACCCCATATTCATCAGATCTAGCACCATCGGACCTATGCCGTAATTTCACCTATGCCGTAATTTGTAAAAATACTGTCTGGCATCCACTTTCCTACAGACAGTGACGTAATTGATGCAGTAGATGCATTCCTGAAGACCAAATGGGAAACTTTCTTCGCAGCTGGAACCAACGCATTGTAGCTTCGGTGGCAAAAGTAAATTGACTCAAAAGGGGACTACGTTGAAAAGTAACATATTACCAGACTCCACAAATAAACCCTTTATACTCAGGCCATGAACGCTTCAAACAACCCTAGTAATTGATAATTTACAATAAACAAATCAAAAAGTCCAAGAAAACAAGATTTTACTTGGTTGTTGAAAAAATGTTATAACGTGCATTGCACGCAACTCACAAATGAAAGCAAAATCCTCCAACCATAGTTCACGATATGATGATGTTCATCTTTTGACATAGTAAATAAGGCAAACGACCGGGATCTCCTTTGCTGCACAAGGGCTGTAGATCTGACAGACTGGTGTTTCCATCTTCTGCAACAATTAAAAAAAATTATATGAATCCAATAAAGAATGTTCGCAATCTCATAAAGCTAAGTAGGACATACAATTGTCTTTTATTATTTTATGTATTCATTCACAGTGGAACTTGTTTAAAGGGATTTCCCACCTAAGAAGTTCATTTTGGTCCTCACAGAAGGTGATTCAAAAGAAACTCACCTATAATATATTTTCTGTTTTATTTCAATTATTATTATGAATGTAATTATAACAGTGGTTACAAAATATTAAAACTGTCCTTCTCGAATCCAGCATGAATCGGAGTTGTTTGCGCTTTTTGAAAAAACATTCAAAATAACAGTGCAATACCAGGGCGACGCGTGAGATAATACTCTTTATGAAATCTCTGCAAAAAAAAAAGTTTTATTTTATTTTGTAATGCGTAATCTTTCAGTTGTTTAGTTGCCTAAACTATTCTAAAAAACTCTTATTCTAATAAGAGCATAGGCAACTAAGGCAACTCGATTGCCGTATGAAAGGAGGTGATAAAATTTCCTAACATCCCAAAAAAAATCGCACCCAGATCTTTTCTACACGGTGTACAAGAACAGCGATTATAAGCCACGACGGCCTAAAATAAGAAACAGGCACACGTCAAGTTATTATTTTTTATGTATATATTAGACAAGCATGGTTTATTAATTTTTTTTTTTAGTTTAAAGTTTAGAATTTTGTAATCTTTTCATACAATGATTACTAATGCATGTTCATTTCTTGAAGTTCTTGGTTGCACAATTTTGATTGCACAATTTTCTGTTAATCATACTTTTTCAAAGTGGTCAAAGCCCATAATATAGTCCAAACAATCGATTAGAGTTCTTTTTGATGATAAAAATTCAAATTCGAAGAAAAAATAGTTCCATACTTTTAAGATGTTTGATCCCTTTCATAAAGTACTTTACGGAATAAATTACAATTTCCTTTGACTTGTTCGTTGAGTTATATGCAGTCTGGTGAAATAACATTATCATTTTATGCCTATATTGCCTACATCATAGTGGTTATTTTTCCTCTATCATGGCAGTTCAGGACCGAACTATCTCGGTGAACACAAAATAAACATGACCTGATGAGTAGGCTGGTATGTTTGTGCTTTTTCTTCAAAATATTTTCCGTTGCTCTGCAGCAACACCATCTATACATTACGCATATGACAGTTTGAGGCCAACATTTGTTTCTTACATACTAGAAGACCTACTAATGATCTGACAAAATTTGTCCCCTTTATCTAATCGTTTCCTTTGAAGAAAGGCGTTATGATAGCGCCCACTTCTAACAAACCATGTTTACAGAATTGCTGTCTAAGCAACGAACATCACTTTCTATTAAAGGCTGCGCACTTTACCAAACCCCCCCCCCCCCACAGCCCACTAAGGCAACATTAGATAGTAATTATCTGACAAAATGCAGGTTAACAAAAAAAAAAAAAAAACTTGCTTCGCAAAAGGGCACAGTGTGTCTGTTCCCAGGTCATTATTACTGAATCTTTAGACGCTAAATTGATAAACAAATAAATTCAAAACTGAAATATTTGAAACAGCGTCACATTACTTGATTTAATGACCACCTTTATGACCACGCTTGGCTGCAATTCATTTGTAAGATTCTCGGTTCTCAACTAAAATAATTAAATCAAAACTCGTCTCTCCGTGGTTTTATGTGAAGGAATGACGTCACTGCACAAGCAATGAGCCACTCCTTCACATAAAATCATACAGTTTATTGTGGAGAGACGAGTTTTGAATTGATTATTTTGTATTTTTATGATTATTTAATTTATTTATATTTTGTATTTTTATGATTATTTAATTTATTTATATTTTGTATTTTTATGATTATTATTTTATTTATTTATATTTTTATTATTATTTTATATATTTATATTTTTATTATTATTATTATATTGTTATTATTTATTTATTTATATATTATATATTTGCTGCACGGGCCGGTGCGGCAAAAGCCCGTGGTTTCCCTAATTTTCACAAAGGAGTTACTGTATTTTCTAATAAACGAACTGAATTGTGATTTCCGATGTGGTAGCATAATTTACGAATTATCCCTGAATACAAGAAAATTGGCCGACCGGGCTAGCCGGGTGGGTAAAGTGCCTGCCTGGCAACCCAAAGGTCGCGGGTTCGAATCCCGCCTCGGGCTTGGATCAGAGTACAAAAACCTTGGGAGGTGCAATATGGCCACAGAAGCCGCTGCACTAACAAAAAAAAACAAAAAAAAACAAGAAAATTCAGGAGTATTCATACTACCTAAGTATTCAGGGGTGGGAATACAAATTACCCCGGGTAATACATCAAATGTGCATACTTTCATAAAACAGGAATTTTCAAATATCCAGCATCTGCTATGTTCCGAGGATACGGTGGTAGATGACTTTCATCAACCGGTGAAATACCACCACTTTGCTTATTGGAGGCTTGAAGTGGTGCAACCCATGTTTAGTCTCTAGAGCAAAGTTTCCGGCATCCCCCTCCCCCCATACTTCTCCTTCAACCCATTCACGGTACTAAGTACTATAGGTTTTGATACCTTTCGTGTTTGGGGGTTTCATAAAAAAAAAAATACGGGATTTTGCGAAGTTCTACTTTATTCTCTTCTGCTACGATTCTTTATTTAAAATAAAAATTAATTTAAAGAGTTGAGCACACTAACTCAAAACTTTTAATTTTCTCCTTGAAACTTTTTTTTATAAAAGTTTCAAGGAGAAAATTTAAGACATGATTTACAAAGGACTAGTTCTTGTCGAATTTGAAAAATAGAGAGTCGGTGCGTGGAGTTGTCAGACGCTAACCAGTTTGCACAAGGCCATCGAAAACAAGCAGTTTCTCGGGGAAGGAAGGGGGGCTCTAGTTGTGACAACCGAAAGCTAGCAACAAATTCTGAAGAAAGTACTGATCAAAGAGAAGGTCAAGATCTGTCGCTAAGCTATTCCCACGTGTTTAGAGAACTTAAATGAAACTGAAGGGCCGGATATTTGTTTCGAATGTCATTGCAGATACTGTGTACTGTCACAGATATCACAATATTTTAACGGATGCAGCATTCACAAGCTTTTATGTGTATTTATTTTTATATATTAGCATTAACAGCCCCCAAGCGTGCATTCATAACCGTGTGTGTGTTCACGGTCCGATTTGCATGTTGTGCGGGCTGAAAACTCCGGAATAATTCACGTGATAAAACCTTACACCCTCCGATGGGAATCGAGCCTCGACCTCTCCAAACGAGTGGAAGATGGCGAAGGATCGCACCGGCTAGGCCGAAACGGAGGCTTTTAAATGTCGGTACAGTTTTATCAATTTATTTAAGATTAAGGCGCAGCAGTGAACTCATTCTTCGTAAAAGGTGGAGGACAAATTTAACAACTGCCAATTTATTTCTTATTTACATTTTAGGCTTGAAAAAAAAAAGTTTATTTATTTATTTTTTCTGATTTTCAGCACCTTTCGAGAATTGTTCCGCTTTGATTTCACTTGTAATTCCGGAAAATCTGCTTCCACTCTGCCTTTCAGCAGCGTGGGCTTGTCTTACCAGCAGAGTAAAGAACGACAATTTTTTTCACAAGGGTCTTATGTTGAAAACCAATCTAAATATGGGTTTGTGTCAGTTCACTAGCCTCCAACAGAGAACACTGGCTTAATTTGGGCTCGAATCTAGACATAAATTATTAACGTTCGCAATATTTTATTACATGCTTGACCAAATTCCCTTACTATCTCAATAAGTCTGTGCACAATAATTTTTATTCGGAAATATTTTAATTAACCTAACAAATCCTTGAAACTCATTATGTTTTTTTGTCATAATTATAATAGATAAAATGGAATATATATATATATATATATATATATTCCATCTATTACTTTTCCATCTAAAGTAATACCCAAACATTGGGAAACACTTTTATTTATATAAAGATTTCTTTAAGAGAAAACGGTAAAGAGGATAGTAAATAGTCTAACATGTGGGGTCAATCCAACTTTCCCTTCTCGAACATCTGACACATACGTATATACGGCATAAACGAGTAATTAACTTGAGATAGTTTGAAAAAAAAAAAAAAAAGAAAAGAAAAGAAAAGAAAAAAAAAATCAGTCGGATTGTTATCTGTATGATTGTTATCTGAAAGTTGGAGTAACTACAAATAATTCTAAAAAAAGATCCAAATACTGTATATATGAAAATGACTTTATGATTTTCATATGCCACTACTACTACTATTTCCACCGAAAACCGAATTGTTACATGTGAACGGAAGAACGGACATGGTGAAGTACTGAGTGCTTTACGCATTAGCGAACGCCCTTAAAAAATTGAAATATTCAAATAACTTGGTATAAATTCCAAGTAAACTACAGTATACTATAATTTTCCCCGCATTCTCCTCTTCTCCTAGGCACAAGTTGTTTGCATTCCTTGCTGGGAATTCTGAAATATTCTAGATCACTAACGACCATAAACTTTATAGCGCAATTTATATTAACCCTGTCACGTTTTATGTCTCTGCAAACTTTTATTGTTGTTTGATAAAAGCAGGCTCTCGATACAAATGCAGATATCAAGCACAGTTTATATAAATCATTTACGAACCAATAAATACGGAAATCTCTCGTTCGTAGTAAATTTATGTCTATGCTGTATATAAAATAAACAAGCAATTCCCGAGGGCTGAATAAACAGATCACGCTATCCTATCTTCTAGAGGTCATTCACAACGCATGAATGACGTAAAACCTTACGAATGGAACTTTAGCCAAACGCATTTAGATTTGGTACGCAATCTTTCTATGGGTAGATTTTATGATTTGTCTAGATGAAATCTTGAACATCTTAAGAAAATGAATGAAGCAAAGAGTGAAGTATACTTTAATGCCTAGATAAATCGATGGATAAAAGCACTATAAAAATGAAAGTGATTTTAATATTTTTATTAAAATAAAAATTTTAAAATCACTGTTAAAATTATGTCACTCTTATATGATACCATCAAAAGTATATGCAAGTTTCAGTTCGCCATCAAGAGTTATATCATATAGTTAATATGCGTTATTGTACATATGATTTTAGGCATGTTAGGATATATGCGTAATGCGCCTATTATCTTCGCTGTATCCGTCCGTACACATGTAAGAAATCAATTCCCATTGGAGAGATTTTCGTGAAATTTTACATTTAGGCCTTTGAAAAAAAATTGTCGAGCTTTCTCTTAAATTTTATGGCATATACACAGAAAGAAAATTTTCTAGATTAGAGCAAAACAGTCGTTGGTGGTTGCTCGTTTTTTTTTTTTTTTTGTTATATAAATCTTGAATTATTACTATTTGCTAACGCGACTTGAAATGTAACGCACTGCATATATTAACCAACTTGTTCAATTATTAAATTTTTTTTAATTTTTTTTTTCAGAGACTGCAATTTTATGCATTTAGAAGAACAGGCAATAGGCTCATTACGGTACAGGTAGTACTGACTTTAGATGAGGTTATTACTGCATTAAGTGTGTTGCGTGGAATTTTCTAATTATCATTTTTTCACACTCTGTTAGCCGGGGTCTCCTGTTCATGTACATCTCACGGAAGGGGAAAGTTGCGGTTGTAACATGACCGAATATTAAGGCAATGTCCATCAGATGATAAGCTACGTAAGGTTCTGTAGTAAAGTGACATCTTTAAGAAGTGGGGCATGAAAAATTCTTTTGGTCTGCATGTGGGAGTTGAAATGCTTTTCTCTCTTCTTTTTTTTTTTTTTTATTTTTAATCTAATAAATACGTGTTCTGTATTTTAGCATCGCTAACTACTAAATATCTCTTTATTGGCTCATTAATCCAAATCGCTAACAGTGCTTAGCTTCAGGGATTTTTTTATTTATTTATTTTTCTTTCTTCTACCCTCTTTCTAGGTTTTGCAGCTAAGAGCTCTGAGATAACGACCCTTTGTTGTTGTTGTGTGGGTGTGCAAAATACTTGACGTTGTTTATATTATTATTCGTTGGCTCCAAGGAACCTTATATGAAAGGAACTTCAGCCAAAAAATAGGGGGGGGGAGAAAAAAAACTAAATAAATCCTTATTATTCAATTGAGGATATTTCCAGATCCCTATATAGGAAGCGGCTTCGAAGAAACAAAATATTTGGAAGTAAGATGATTCAAACTATGCGAAGAGAATAATAAAAATACTGTATATATAAAAAAAAAATCAGTTTTCCAAAGTTTGTCACCCCGGCGACGCATTCCACACAAAAAAAGACATTAAAGGCAAAGTTAACCCTATTTAGTATCGCTAACTACTTTGTTAGATACAATTTATCTAACAAATTGTCTAAAACAATATAAATGTAATTCAGAAACAATCAAAAAATCTGCAATGAAATAGAACACTATGGCACGGCTGAGTGAAATTTAATGATTGCCTTCATATGATCCCATCTGAGAAATTTTTATTAGACAATCGTAGGGATCACATCCGTCTAATACATGCCATTGATGGACGGCCGTTTCGGGGTTTTCTGTCATTCCATCGACAGGTAACAACGTATCCAGCAATACTGCAGAATTATGAAGAAAGGATTCAGATTTCACCACAAATTTTGATCATAGCATGTCAATCAATCGTCTTACTTGCTAAGTAGCCTTCGACTTCCACCCTGTGTACTTGTAGCAGTATCTGTCACGGGTGGAATCCCCTAATCAGGGAGAAATAATAATAATAACTAGGACAGGGGCAGCAGTGTGTAGCACACGCTTCTTGATTAGACCGGGGTTCGAGCCCGTGACCACCAAATATAGAGGATGCGGAAAGGTCAGGGAATGACCGCCGCATATCCCCGGAGCAATATGGCCTTAGTTGCTAATGCTCCTAAAAACCAAATAACAAACAATAACTAGGGGTCTCCGCCCCCTGCTCGCCAAACCCCACGCATGCTTTTCTACATAATATGTAGAGCTATGACGGAGTAAGACAAATATTTTCTACGTAAAAGACACACCTGTCGAAACGCACTGATCGATATCTAATCTAATATATGTATAAAAGAAAATATAAGAAAGTGTAAGAAAAAACCAAAAAAAGTAAAATTGTGTCAATGTTGAGTGAATGAAAGTTATTATTAATTGCATGTTCTATGTTAGCCTGTTTTCCGGACAGATTGATGGCTATACACTCCCTCAGGGGCCTCATGGTTATCCAAGCTGACACCATGCTGTAGCTTTTCCTAACTGGTATGCTGACACTGGCATTAGGGTAACCCCAAGGCCAGTGTGGGACAAAGCTGCAAAAAGCACGCTCCACCATCGGAATCTCTTTTCCTATGTTCTTTTATTCATACCACCTGTGGTGGTTGAGTTTCCTTCCCTTACCATGGGTGGCCCTACTCCCTTTTGCGTGGTAGCTCATCCCACCAACCACTTTCAACTCCCACCCTCTGGACCAAGATGGGCCTCCTGTACCAGGGATCCCCTTACTGTCTCTCCTTTCAATTCAGGAGAATGCCACAATTACTTCTCCCCTCTGTTCTCTGCCCCTTTTATCCGACTCTCTCTATTTCCCCATTATCTCCCTTCCAATATTTTTTTTTCTTTTTTATTTTTTTGGGCTCCCCTTGGATGCCTAATGTGTTCTGGCCAGCCTCCCCGGGACGGTGATGGAAACTGAGGGTGTTAGTGGCTCTCCACAGGCCTCCAGGCTAAGTGGCCAGAGAAATAACATAGCCCACAATAATACTTCACAAAACACACACCCTGGCCTTATGCAGAGTATTGTATTCTACACAGAGTAAACACGCGTAGTGGGGGAGACCCCGGTGCCGCCAGACAAAACACACCATGTAATAGAGGCACGTCATGCAAGAAAGCAAGCGTATGAGCTTACGTAGGATCAGCCAAAAAAAAATTCACACAACCATTCCCTCTAAATGTTTGTCCAGTTGCTCCTTGAATTTATTTAAGCTATCAACTTCCACAAAGACAGTAGTAGTAGTAGTAGTAGTAGTAGTAGTAGTAGTGGCACATGATGCAAGAAAGCAAGTGTAGGAGCTTATGCAGCATCAGCCAAAAAAAAAAAAAAAAAAATCATCACACCATTCCCTCCAAATGCCTGTCCAGTTCCTCCTTAAATTTATTTAACCTATCAACTTCCACAACTACAGATGGAAGTTTGTTCCAGCAATTAACCACCCGCTGGCTAAAGGCAAATTTCCGCACATCTATTCTACATCTGTCCTTTCTTAATTTGAACTTATGTCCCCGTAGGTTCGTAATCTGAACAAGTGGAAGGATCCCATCAGAATTCAGCGTGCTCAACCCATTCAAGGCCTTATAGACCTCAATCAGATCACCGCGCAGGTGCCTAGTCTCCAGCCACTGCAATTTGCAGAACTTAAGCCTCTCTTGGTAAGAGAATCCCTTCATTCCCCTCACCAATCGTGTTGCCCTTCTCTGTACACGCTCAAGCAAATCTACATCCTTCCTAAAATGAGGCCTCCAGACCTGTACGCAGTACTCAAGGCGTGGCCTGACCATTGCCTTATACAGAGGGACAATCACCTCCTTTTCCCTGCTAGCAAAATTCCTATATATCATTGACAAAACCCCATGACCTGCCCTAGCAGCCTGTCTGCATTGCTCAGAAAACTTCATATCTGACTGCACAATTACTCCCAGGTCTTTTTCATTTTCTACCACCTTAAGTGTAGTACCACACAGTTGGTACGTTTCTCTGGGATTACTTCTACCCATATGCAGTACTTTGCATTTGTCAAGGTTGAACTTCAGTTGCCACTTCTTAGCCCATCTGCCCAAATTATCTAGATCCTGTTGCAGTAGCACACTGCCATTACTGTCATTAACAACCCTGCCAACCTTTGTGTCATCAAACTTCGACATTAAGCCTGATATACCTTCATCAATATCATTGATAAATACACAAAACAACAGTGGACCAACACCGAACCCTGTGGGACTCCACTAATAACATTAGTCCATGAAGAGCAGCACCCATTGATTACCACCCTCTGTCTTCTCCCACTTAACCATCCTTTTATCCATTGTAGCAACTTACCCTTAATACCATTCTGCTCCAATTTGTACAGTAGTCTTCCATGCGCAACAGTGTCAAAAGCTTTCCTGAAATCCAAGTATATGATATCAAAATTATTTTTCGCATCCAGTTCCTTTGTGACCACATCATAATAACCAATCAAATTTGTCAGAAAAGACTTTCCCTTAACAAACCCATGCTGTGTTTGAATTATTGCTGCAGTCTTGTCTAGATGATCCTGCAATGCATCTTTAACCAGTGACTCCATTATTTTACCCGGAACAGAAGTTAAACTAACTGGTCTGTAATTACTCGTGTCACCCTTCGATCCACCTTTGTGAATTGGGGACACATTTGCACATCTCCAGTCCGTGGGAACCTCCCCTGAGTCCAAGGATGCTCTCATAATTATGGCTAAGGGTTTGCTTAGTTGCTTTGCCGCCTCCTTTAAAATAACTGGATAGATCCCATCCACCCCAGGTGCCTTTCTTATGTTTAACTTCAACAATTTCTCCTCCACTTTGCTCTCAGTTATTACAAAATCATTAAGCACACTGCTACAATTTGATAACCTTCTTCCATTTTCAAACTGTAATAATTCCTCACGTGTGAATGTAGATGCAAAATACTCATTCAGTTTGTTTGCTATCTGAGCAGGATCATCAACAGTCGAACCATCGATGTCAAGTGGACCAATCATATTCATCCCCTTCCTTTTAGAGTTTATATAAGTAAAGAAATCCTTGCTGTTTTTCTTAGCATCCTTTGCCAAAGATTTCTCGTAATCCGCCTTCGCCTGCCGAACCTCCTTTGTGACCTGATTACAGACTAGCTTATATCTGCCACAGGCTTCTGCGTCACCTGATAATTTATATGCATCCCATGCATTTTTCTTCTCTGTCACGAGTCTCATTAGTTCATTTGATAACCATTTAGGCCTAAACCTTGAACGATATTTCTTAATCGGTATATAAAGTCTAGTAGCTTCCACGATTAATTCCTTGAATGCTTCCCACTTAGAATTTACTGTTGGTAACATCGTCAGTTGATCCCACTGTACAGAATTTAAAAACTGTCTGAGACCACTGTACTCCCCTTTACGGAAGCAAAAACCCTTTCCTTTACCCCTGACGGTAGTTACCTCTTTGAGTAAATCCCACTTCAGCACACTGTGATCACTGCCACCTAGTGGTTCCTTTATCTGCAAATTCTTAATACACGAATGATCACTGCTGATAACCAGATCAAGAGTATTACTTTCTCTGGTTGCCTCTCGAACATGCTGCTGCAGAAAACAATCATCCAATAAATCCACAAAAGTCTGACTGGTGTGTGAGTGACCAACCCACAAGTTCCAGTCAATATCTGGGAAGTTAAAATCCCCCATTATAAGACATTCAGATTTACTGGCCCACTCTATTTCTCTATACAATTGTTCATTGTACTCATTCAAGTCATTAGGCCTATAACACACTCCTACCCTTATTTTTCCTTTCGCAGTGCTTATCTCGCACCAAACTGACTCAACAGAGCACTGTTCATCTATATTAACTGGGTGCACTTCCTTTGATTTTATGTTTTTCTTAATTAACAGCATAAAACCCCCTCCCTTTCTGTCCTGTCTATCCTTTCTGTACACATTGTACTCCCCAAATTCCAGTTCTGCATTCCTTATATCTTTGTGACACCACGTCTCTGCTATCCCAACAATATCCGCCTTTGATGTCTTGACCAACACTTCAAATTCATCAAATTTATTTACTATACTTCTAGCATTGGTATACATGCAAGCATACATGCTCCTATGCCTATTCCTTGTTACCCTAACACATCCCATATACCCAACTATTCCATGATGACTGCCATCCGTCCCTGAAACCCCCAACACCCCTCGCTCCAGGTCGCTTCTTATTCTAATAGAAGTTGTGCAAGAATCACCTTCACCTCTGCCTGCGGTTACTGTTAAACTATTAGTCTTTGTATCCCCCCAAACTAGCAGTTTTCCGACCCACCTAACACTGCCTCGATAGCATCAGCAAATATTCTTGCACCCTTTCTATTTAAGTGTATCCCATCCCTGTAGAAGCAATCTCTCCTGTTAACAAGTACAGTCCAGGCTGAAAAAAATTCTACCCCTTGAGCCTTGCACAATCCTTCCAGGGCCGAATTGATCGACAAGGCTCTCATCATGTACTCCCTCCTATCGTGTCTGGGCAGAATTGCAGACACTTTCAAATTCAACCCTATTTCACGGCTTTTTTTCAACAGTGACCTGTACTTGTTGAGTAATTCTGCCGGTCTCCTACTCTTAATATCATTAGTGCCAACGTGTACAACTATATCACCTTTTGTGCCCTTGAAAGATGATATCCGCTCTACAACGTCATCAACCTTTGCCCCTGGCAGACATACCCTGGTCCTGTTCCACCTATCCTTTTTACAAAGGATGTTCCCCGTTTCCCTGACAATAGAGTCACCAACAACAACTAGTTCCTGTGGGACCAGCGCATTCTGCCTTAGGGGTTGCCGCTGTGTTGCGTGATGACCAAGTGCAAGCTCTGGCGTTGATGTGGGCAGCTGAGAGCCTGATGGGCCCCCTCAATTTAGTTCCTTCGAGGGCATCCACCCTGTCCTTCAAGCTCTCATATAGGCCCATAAGAACGCTGAGTTGTTGCCTGATTTCGATACACTCCTTGCATCGCGCACACACAAAGACATCCCCCATGGCAATATCATGTTCCGTTCCAGAGAGTTCGGCAAACATTTCACAAGTTGCACATTTCTTTAGGCTGTGATGCGTTGGAGAATTGCCCCCCTCAGTTCTCCCCCGAGTCACAGCACTTCTGCCACTTTGTGCCCGTTGCTTTGCTGCTCTAGTTTGGGGCATGGTAGTTTAAATTAATAAAATCAATAAATTAAATATCAATAGTATTTGAATAGAAACTATTAAATAGAAACAGTGAAGCGTATTACTATATAATTATGCGTTAGAGCTACCTAGCTACCTCAATTAAAAAATTTGAATTCCCTACCACTATATCCAAAAACAATGGCTACAAAAATGGAACGAAATAACGGTTTTACCTATCGTAAGTAAAATCCACAAAAACTCTTTATCTAAATTAAAAATAAAAAATAACCAGCGTAACTATAACTATATGACTACGTATTAAGTACAATATAAAATAACAATCATGTAAATAACAGGTAAACACTTATCGTTTTTGCAGAGCCTGTAACTGATAGCTGTAACTTTTAAAGAGATTCAGCGCCCTCTCATGGACAGATGGAAGTTTGTTCCAGCAATTAACCACCCGCTGGCTAAAGGCAATTTCCACACATCTAGTCTACAACTGTTTTTCCTCAATTTGAATTTATGCTCCCTTAGATTCGTAATCTGAGAAAGTGGTAGAATCCCATCAGAATTCAGCGTGCTCAACCCATTCAAGGCCTTGAATTCTACACAGAGAATTGCAGAACAATTTGCAGAACAACCCATTCAAGGCCTTGAATGGGTTGTTCTGCAAATTGCAGTGCCTAGTCTCCAGCCGCTGCCATTTGTAGAACTTAAGTCTCTCTTGGTAAGAGGATTCCTTCATTCCCCTCACCAATCTTGTTGCCCTTCTCTGCACATGCTCAAGCAAATCTACATCTTTCCTAAAATGAGGCCTCCAGACCTGTACGCAGTACTCAAGGCGATCATATCACTATGATCGATATCTAATCAGGAAATAATCTGTGTAATCATTTACCTGTGCATTTGTAGTGCGCGGCATTCAATCAATGTAATTATTTACCTGCGTTTACATAGGTCACTTACGAAAAGACCTTTTGCTTCAGGTTTTATAATGCATGAGGAATATTATTGCACCCCATAGAGCAGGACTAAAATATTTCACTGAAATATTTACAAACTATACAAATATTTAAAATATTTACAAAATACTAAACTACTGTATTTACAAATATACAATATTCGTTAAATATATAAAAACGTTACAATGGAAATAAAATGTTAGGCAGTGAAGCACGAGGTTGGTGAACGTTATGGAGGCAGTTGCAATAATTAATTGCATTTGTAGTGACGTAATTGCCTCGCTCTCTTCTCCCATTGGCTCGAATAAACAGCACTAGGAGGGAAACTTTTTTAATGTATAGAGAGATAAGGATATTATTATTATTATTATTATTATTATTATTATTGTATTTTATTCTATAATTAATAAATTTCATGTCATTTGTTTAATAATTAAATAACAGTTTTATGAAAAAAATAAATGAAAAGTATAGACACTAAAAATCCAAGTTATGCTCCTATACAAAAACATGCTCCACCAACTGATATTACGCAGGCGTAGTATGCTATGAATGACGTCACCACGACAAACGGGAACTGCCATATCACATTACAAAGAAATAATAAATATATATGTACAGTTTCCTCAGTAATTCTAACTGTATAGTTTAATATCAGAATTATACCCTTTTTTGGAGACCCACCATGAGATAACTAATTATCAGAGACGCCAGACATTTCAAGAATGAAAGGAAAATAATAAATAAAGCTAAGTTTGAATTTTTTAAAGTGATCAACGAGGTTTATCAATATCCATTTATTTTGCTTAATCCTTGACCTCCCCATGTAAGGGATAGTTAACAAAAAAAGCTAAAACAAACATGAAGCGGTACAGCTTCCCACATGTTTTGTTTTTACACACACGCACACCGGTGCCGTTAAATAACACCTCATCACGTAGTTGTGTAGGTGCTGATTCGTTGTGGCTTGCATTACGTGACGAACAACCTCTAGCGATAAGTGCGGGTCCACGAGCTGTGATGTCTGGTCATGTTCACTTAGCCAGTCTTTCACGAATCCATCATTAAACAGACACGCGACTATTAGCTGCCCACACAGGGTTGCTTTCTACTGTTTATAAATAAGGGTAGGCTAAATATAACTGGAAATGCTGCATTTGATGCTCTCTGTTCGGTATTCTAGTCGCCAGTGAGGCTGTAAGAGAGTGGGTGGGTTGTTCTGCTTTCTAACGGTAATGTTAATGGTAGAAAGGGGTCATTTAAGTTCAGTAGCCATCGTTGTAATTCAAATCAATGATTACATGACCCCATTACCTATTCTCATTTTAAATAATAATAAAATTGGGTGTAATTTGCGTCTTAACGTCTCCACTTTTTTCCTTCGAATATTTTAATCATACATAACAGAAAGGATGTCTTATTATTTTGTAGTTATAAATCTTGTTGCAAGCCATACATTAATATTATCTTACTCCGTTTTATACTTTCTTAAGCTCTAAAAATAAGTGTTTCAAGTCGCAATTTTTTTTTTTTTTTTTAAGTAACGTAGTGGTTAGCCCTACTTTGTCCATAGAAAAGTGAGACCACTGTTTGCTGTGCTCGCGCTGAAATAAAAGTTTACAGGATGCCGAAAATTCTTAAATAAAAATAAAAATCTTACCGTATTTGAAATTATTTAGAATTCCCACAATGTTTATGCAGAATTATTACAATCTGGGCTGAGAAGAATCCATTAAATACGACGTACACATACGAATCGAAGTACTACCACTTGCATTTCTTATAAAATTGCAGACGAAAAACAGTCAATAAAGTGTGATAAAATATAGCGATAACAGCGCCATTCTAGTAGTTGCAATATAAAATTCGAATTTCTAAAATAATTATATTTTGTATTTCTTTAATTATTTATCAAATAATTTTAACACAGAAAATAATATAGGGCTGAGTTACGTTCTGGATCAACTAGAGACTTTCTTTACACTGATAAAATTCTTCATATTAATCACTCATAAGCATTTTAATTAGATTACGTAATAATATTATTATTATTTATTATTGTAGTATGTACTTCTGAATACAAATACTTCTCAACTATCGAAAATAAATACTGTATAATGGAAACTTCGTCATGATTTAAAATTTTGAAATAATCTATTCGGTAAATAACTATGACAAAAATTATTTTTTGTTGTAATTTAAAATACAATCTGAATATCAAACCTCGTACTTTCAGAGTATTAAACTATATTTAAAAACGTTTGGCTCAAATCATGCTGTTAGGTGATCTCCACGAGATTATACACTCTATTAATAAAAGAATAGCCACTATCAGGGGTGAATGAAAAAAACTGCAGGCCCTGCGCAAAATACATGGTCCTCAGTAAAAATATCCATTCAAGGTCCTAGATGAAATATCCATTTTGGGTCTTAGGCAATTTAGCTATACAGTACTCGGACGGAAAATGAGGGAGCCCAGGAAAAAAATTTCAAAAACATGATAAGTTTATTATTTCATCCGAAAATACTAATTCGAAATACCTTCCAAATCAGGTGCTCTGAAATTGCAAGTAGCGACTTCCTGGGGTAAAAAAGCTGATAAGCTGCAACCATTATCAACCCACTGCAGGATGGAAGCCTCTTTAACAATTCCTGTTGAGGGAATTGGACCATAATCTGCCACGCTGGTCCAATGCGGGTTGGCGGATCGACCGTATTTAGCAATCAGGGGCTTGAATCCCGGTCTACTCAAAGAGCGTGTGCTACTGCACTCCCGCTCCTGACCACTCGGCTACGAAGGCCTTTTCCTCGGGTATCACGAGAAATTTAGAAGGTGGGGGGGGAATTTTTTAAAATTTTGCTTCAAGTTTTTTAATGTGATTCTGTTTTTATTTATTTTATAAAATTATGCGGTTATATTATTGTTTTATTTAATATATCGATGAAAATTTAATTATTAAGAGTAAGCCGTATATTGATTTATTACCTGACTCTAACCCTAATGGAATTATTACTTTTATTTACGGGGATGGAAGGCGCACAAATTCAATTTTCGTTTCAGGGGATCGCGGTATTACAATTTCGGGTATTGCAAAGCCACATCTCTCCCTGCTTAATTTGATTCTATTTTTTAATTGAAAATGTAATATAATGACTGTAGCATGTAATGCAACTTGTTAAAAATACTGATTCAGATTAGAATCAGTTTCTCATTTGTTGATCATTATTGAAGGTGTGCAATTTTATCAGGAAAGGAGAGTACTCACTTCAACCTCATTATATATCCTAATAAAAAGAGTTACTTTAAAGGATATAAACACTCCTGAAGGATTATGCATGTGAATTCCAAATTTCCAAACAAATACGAAGTAGAAATTCTTGTTTGGATAAGTGTGCACAGCTGAAATATATGAACTGTAACCACTGTCTGACATTAAGGTGACACCCCCACCTGGAAGCTCGGAAAAAATAATTGATAAGAACTTTATTGTAAAGTTTACCGGTACACGCAGGTACCACGACCCTACAATTCTCTTCACGGCACCATGCCAGGGGTTTTTTATATTACTGCATTGGATGCTATCTAATGCAGTAATATAAATTCTGCACAATCAGCTTAGTTGAACAGCCCTGAAGTTTCAATTCTACGGCCAATAACGCGGAAGAATTGCTACTATACACTTTGAGTGCTTAATAATTCTTCGAAGCCTATTGACCCTGAGGATGGCATAATGCCAACTGTACGACTAATAAACGCTCAGTTCAAAAGTAGGACTGTGGTGATCGATCCTTGGTAACCTTTTGCCTCTTCCTGCCTCAAGGTCTCACGCATCACGATTCGTGACTGGTAATTAATCCTACAAAAGTTGATCTCCGCCCACGGAGATGTATCTTCTTACGTTATTCGACCTTACATAAAACATGATGGGAGGGGATGATTTATTTACCATTGTGTTTCTTAGAAGGGACTCGCGGGCGCTTCTGAGTGATTTTTACGCTAATAAGAAATACGCCATGTTTCTTATGTGCAAGCTACGACGTATAAAAACGTACTATTAGCGCCAAAGCAATGCGGGTTCTCCGCTCAGAGAGGATTCGAACCCTAGGTCCTTATACTCAAGAGACAGGCTTCATTTTGTCAACTAAGCTACAGAGTATTGTTAGAGATTGCGATTGGCTTAAAGTTGTTTATTTTAATAGGTTATTGAAGGTCAGGAACGTCGGAACCCTTCCCATTTGGGGTTAGAGACAAGTGTGACGCTCAATTAAGACAAACACTGTAATCGATGGAAGCCCCCACCCCCTTTCATGTGAGGAACACGTCCCCTCAACACACACAGAAAAGATTAAATGCGCATGAATACAAAAGTAAATATTTTATATATTTTTAATTAATAGTTTGAACATTTTGGAAAAGGAAAAAGAATCTTTACTTACCGTGAACCATCTAAAACTGTAAAAATGAACTGTAATTAATAGATTACTAACTGTATTATACAGCAGTTACCTTTAGAATTTCTATAACAATGATTTACATTGCCGTGTTCCAAAATAGAGTACAGTACGTATTTTGGTTTTCTGGTTTTCATCCATCAAACGAAATCCGAATGCAGAATACAAGCGCAATCTATAAAGATCAGTAGCGTATCATCGTATGATGCAGGTGGCGCAAGTAATCACTCTGTCAGCAAACCAACAGTTCCTGTCAGCAAACCAACAGTTATAATGAACACTGTTGGTTTAAGGCATTATTATAAACACATTGTTTTCAATATTGTTAAATACCACTACTCCATAAGAGCAGAGCTAAGTGCATGAAGTGTTCTGGGAGGAAGTCAACCTACCGCAGTTCGTCTCTGTAAAGTATATCAGACATTCTCAATCGGATTCAAGTCCAGAGATGTCTTTCCACTACATCCGAAGTAATATTCTCAACTGGAACCAACGGAACCAGTTGATGTCGAAGAACGTTATTATCCCTAAAAATAAATTGAGAGCCCAAGTACCTCCGAAAAGCCTTATCTTTGGATCTAGAAAAAAATATATTTTTAAAGGTAAGCAAGTTCTTTCGTCAGATGATAATGTGAAGACTACAATAACGAAAGGGTTCAAAGAGCAGGTGCTTGAATACTATGCCAGAGGAAAGGATTCTCTTATGCAATGTTCGGATAAATATTTAAAATCCTACGATCATTTTATATAATCTTTTACAATGTAAAGTACAATACACGGTTTTTATTAAGCATTGCAAGTTGAAATATTTTCGACATATATTAACTTATGTGGAAAATATGTCCATTTTAAAATAGACATATTTTAACCTAAATTCCATATAAACATATTCACATTTGTTTATATGAAAGTGAAACATGCCTATATTGTCTTTGAATGAGACTGTACAATGCTTCCTTGCCACCATTTCCAGGAAACGACAAAGATCAGGTTGTACTGATGGAAACGTTATCCTCTGAATGTTCATTATTTACAACGCAGATTGCATGCCATCATTTAAACCTAATTAAATTTTTTCGGTGTCAATTTAGGGGTCCACCTCCATAACCTGGAAATTAAACTAAGTTCATATGATATTTACGGAAGTATGAATAATCAATACCCGAAGTATCATTAAAAATACAATGAAAACATATTTTCATTGTATTTTTAATGATACCCAAGTTCATTCCTGAAATTTGTTCGTTGGGTAGGGTGGTGAATTATTTTAATTCGAAATTTTGGAAGACCATTTCTCCGTTACTCTTTTACGTTTCCGTCAAAAGCCGCATTTTTGAAATTATATTAATAGAATATATTTTTTATTCATTATCTTCTGAAATCGTTGGCAATTTTTCCTACTTAATTCTTTTATAATTTCTTACACTCAGCCATTCACACTTATCTGATAGAAAATCAAGTCCGAAGGAAAGCTATTGTAGCATGAACCATAACCTCATCTTTTAAATTAATGACATATTACTCATTCACGAATGCCATTTTTAAAAGTGCAATACCAAGAAGACTCATGGAAACAGAAAAGTCATTTTGCTGCGAACGAAATACTTTGCCAAAAACGCTGGTGGCCACCAAATAAATATAAGAGTATTCAGGATGACTATGTGATGTACAAATTTTGTAAAAGTAACATAGCATTGACTTTATTATACATTCTAAAGTAGAGTTATATTTTTACAGAAATCCTTCGCGATATGCTTCTTTCGCATATACACGAATTTTTGATTTTTGGAATACGCAATCGAAATCATTATATCAGTTTTGCCTAGCGCTCAAGTTCATCAAAGGCAGGCCCTATCTATATTTCAAACTATTCATTGGAAACAAAATATTTCGATGAGGAAAATTTTCTGTACGAAAGAGAGCTACGTGAAAAGTTCCAAAATTTACCGTTTGGGTGACATGGTGATGTGGATTCTGGCATTTTCTTTTTCGTTCCAACCATCTTATTGCATGATTCAATGGCTATAACGTGTTCGGGTTAATGGTACTGATATGTTGAACAAAATATTTTGTGGCACAGATTAATGATTTGCTCTATATCAGTCTCTGTTTAATTCTGGCCATCTGACCTACTTGCCAGTCCGGATACTTCATGTGCAACTCAATAAATTTCAAGAAATCACTTGATAAGGCGAGTTCATGAAAGGAAAGGTTACAAAATGACGTTAATGTCTTGCGAAATGCCAGATGTTTTTAATACTGGTTTATTATTTACATAATGCATATAAGCTATGATACGATTGCTGAGTCTGAAGAAAAGTAGTATTTCGCACTCCAGTTTTGACTACTATGGGGTAATTATGAATAATTTTATTTATTTATAAAGTCATCATAAAAGCGGCGGCTATTTTTTAATGATCTAGGTTGCTACTAACAGTAAGGATATTTTTTTGAAATATAAATCTTTCATTTAAAATTTGTTCGGGCATTGAATTCAAATGAATTCAATGCCCGACCATATTGCGGCTATCAGTGATGTGGAAGATACTCATGATGACTGTTTTGCGAACAGTCAGAAACGATCATATAAGTTTATCCGTTTGAGAAAGGAGAAAAGTTCTGTGGGGTTAGCATCGTTACCTATGATATGACAGAGCATTAAAGATTCTTTAAGATTAGAAAGAAAACTGAATGAGAGCGGCCCGCCATGCTGGTACAAGGTACATTCAACAAGAATGTGCTTCCTTGTCAGTTGAGAATTGCAGTGTGTACGCTGTGGAGGATCATTGCCTGTGAGGAGAAATTGGTGAGTAATGTGACTGTGACCAATTTTTGCTCTGGCTAGGATTACTTCTTCTTTTCTGTTTTCCCGGAAGCTAGAGGCCCATAACTGTGGATCTGGTTTTATTTGAAAGAGCTTATTATCTGTTTTAGTTTGCCATATTCTTCGCATATTAGATTTGTAGTCAACACATGGAACGAGAGAACATGATGAATCTGAATTAGATGGATGTTTGGCGGAATAGTCTGCACATTCATTTCCAGATATCCCAGTGTGGCCTGGGATTCAGCAAAAGATTACTACTAGCTGGTGTTCCTGAGTATGTATCAACATACATCTTATAGTTTTTAGGCGCGTTAGCATGCATGCATAAATGCGCCTATTGTCTTCACAACTCGACTCCTAGTGGACAGATTTTCATGAAATTTTATATTGGAACCTTTTAGAAATATTTATCCAGCCATCCCAAGTTTCATTAAAATCTGACCAAACTGCAATTATTATTTCACTTTCTTTATGAACTTGACTTTCAGTAGATGGATTTTCATCAAATTTTATATTCAGATCTTTCAGAATAATCTATTGAGTCGTCCCAAATTTAATTAAAATCGGACTAATAGAAATCTGACAATTATTATTATTTTATTTATTTATTTTTTTTTTCATCGTCGTGTACTAATTCGACTCCCAGCACATTGATTTCCATGAAATTTATAAATTTCATGGAAATCAATGTACTAATTTAATTTATAAAGTACTTTTAGGCGTATTAGAAAGATTAGTCTTTCAACCGAAATTTCGTTATAATCAGGACAAATTTATTGAGCATTACAGCTCTGGTTCATACTATCTAAATCAGGACAAAGATATCATTTATAATTTCGTTGTCTGTCCGCATGTAATAACTATTTCCAGTGGATTGATTTTCTTAAAATTTATATTCAGATCGAAAAAGATTTAATTAAAATCGAAATTACAAAAAGGTGCTTATCTAATATATTATAATTTATTAAATCACCCGATCGATTTTCCATATCTAAACTATACTTGTAATTTACAGGAAAAGTACTTATCTATTATTGCATATATTTTATTTTTAATGCGAATTTTGAAATTATCAAAAACCTCCGCCCATCCACCCACAACTTCCCTTTCATTTCACACCACTGAAAGAGCCTGTTTATGGTCACCTATAGCAGAGATAAGGTTTTTCGACTATCACAAATAAACATACTGACTTTAAATATTTACAACCTTTGTATCCTAAACTGGCCAGATTATCTGTTGTGTCTACAAGAAAACAAAATGATAGCGAGACATATAGCGAACAAGTACAGTACAATTCATTTTATTAAAAATAATTTCGAAATATTGTATAATTTAATGTCAATGTTCATTTTAGAGTACATTGACATTAAATTATACAATATTTCACTAGAGTAGCTACCTTTTTTCAGGCCCGGGGGTAAAGAACATGTTCGGACCCCTACTTAATTAATGCAAATTGCAAAAACAGGAGACAGTCAAAGACGCCGGGCTCCTAAAGGGCCCGGGCCCGGAGGCAATTTCCTTGCCTGCCTACATGGTAGCTACGTCACTGCAATATTTCGAAATTATTTTTAATAAAATCAATTGTACTTGTTTGCAAGGGCCAGCACAACCGAAAGGCGTAACATACGCTTAGAGTTAAATCTTATTCTGTTAAATCGAATTCTCAAAATACACTTGCTATTAGCAATGTACGTATTTCATATGGCTATTTAATCAGCTGGCTGTGATATTCGGGTATGGACACCAGCATGCACGTTGCAAAATCGATCCGTACGCTACTACAAAAAATGAGCAGTCCGTATCGCCAGGGGCATTTTTGAATGCACCACGTATAGAATTCATGTAATCGATGAGAAATGCAGATGTCTGACTCCGTGGCGCAATCGGTTAGCGCGTTCGGCTGTTAACCGAAAGGTTGGTGGTTCAAGCCCACCCGGGGGCGGTGAAAGTCTTATTGTTGTTTTTGTATATTTAATTTAATTTTATACAACTGACACCATAATATTCAAACACAATGATGCGCCAAGGCATATTGCGCGCGAAAACAATTCATGTCAAATTTTTTGAGCAGA
Organism: Mastigoproctus giganteus; assembly: GCF_048544385.1. Classification (NCBI taxonomy): domain Eukaryota; kingdom Metazoa; phylum Arthropoda; class Arachnida; order Uropygi; family Thelyphonidae; genus Mastigoproctus; species Mastigoproctus giganteus. The sequence continues at coordinate 23,427,298 of NC_143575.1, forward strand.
CACTGTCTACATAAGTGGCCCCCTAAGTCCCGCAGAGTGGCCACTAGCCGATTATTAGGAGACTGCAGTACTCCAAGTCTCCTGTGCACTAAAGTAATCAGACATATCCACGATTGTTGCAAGATATAGACGCTGAAGGCTACAGAAATTGCAACGGATATATCATTATCAGACGTGAGGAAGATAATACAACCATATGTCTCATTGACGTCGCTTTCTTCAAGTTCCCCTTCGTCCGGCGATATTTGGAACTAAAAGTTTTGATTCCATAACTTTCAGAGCATGACTATAAAAACCACATTCTTCTGAGACCAATAGAAATTATTTCATTCATGGATTACGAAAACAGCTACCTCCGTAGAGCAATCGACTTCTCTCGTAATCGAATTTTAATATTTTGTCAGACTTTTGAAATACTTTCTACGTGCTTATATAACTTTGGAGGATTCAGTCTTAAAGATTATATAAATTAAATTACTTGGGACAAGGGACATCTCAAACCTGTGTCTGTATTCGGATTTCAAGCAAAACAAAATGATCAACAGAGGCCTAGGAGTAGGATGCACTTCGTATAGCTTCACCACCCTTAGTATTAGTATTAGTATTAATAGTGGCAAATGATGCAAGAAAGCATAAAACAGTCAAAAAAACCAAAAAAAAAAAAAAAACCACACACTTCACCCATTCATATCCACCAAGAATTAGTCGTTTTTTCTTTAATTTATTAAAATCACCGCTTCCACAGCAACCTCAGCAAAGGAAGAATGATATCAACATTTCGTTTACTCAATCCATTCAAGGCCTTAAACATCTTAATCAGATCTTCCCGCACGTGCCTACTCTCGAGACACTACAGGGTGTCTCAAAAATACACGGCATAATTTCAGGAATGAGTTCCTCATATGTAGACAATAAAAATATTTTATATCAACATAGTTCCGGAATGCTTGGTTTTTTCCGGAATCCATTTCCAAAAATGCTTGGTTCCTGAGTTATTAACCGGAATGGCTTATCTCCCGCAGGTGATTTCCTTCATCACAAGGTACTGACAGAATCTGGTGATTTTCCATTCCGACCATGTACTCAAATCAGGAGCAAGCGGATATGCACTTTATGTACGGTTTGGTGGACGGCAATGCTGTGGAGGCTCGTCGTTTGTAGCACGACAGGTTCCCAGAACGAAGATGTCCAGACAGGAAAATGTTTGAAGGTATCCATCGCCGCCTTTGTGAACATGGGACCTTTACACCTCGTGCTGCCGACAGAGGACGACCAAGAGCTACGACTCCTGAAGTAGAGGAGGAGATTTTGGATGTTGTGCATGCCACTCCTGGAATCAGCAGACGCAGAATCAGCACACACCTGGAATCAGAACACGTATGTTTGTTTTCCTGTTTGGACATCTTCGTTCTGGGAACCTTTCGTGGTACAAATGACGAGCCTTCTGAGCATTGCCGTCCGCCAAACCGTACATAAAGTGCATATCCGCTTGCTCCTGATTTGAGCACATGGTCGGAATGGAAAACCATCAGATTCTGTCAGTCAGTACCTTGTGATGAAGGAAATCACCTGCGGGAGCTAAGACATTCCGGTTAATAACTCAGGAACCAAGCATTTCCGGAACTATGTTTATATAAAATATTTTTATTGTCTACATATGAGGAACCCATTCCTGAAGTTATGCCGTGTATTTTTGAGACACCCTATATAATTTGCAGAACTGAAACCCTTTTCGGTAAGAGCACCCTTTTTTTTTCCATTCACCAATCTGGTTGCGCTTATCTGCATCAGTTTCACCAGATCTACATTCTTCCTAAACTGAGGCTTCCTGACCTGTGTATAGTACTAGAGATGCAGCCTAACCATGGCCTTGTACAAATGGATAATCACTTATTTATCCCTGATAACAAAGTTTTTGTATATCATTCACAAAACCCGTGAGCTGTCCTGGCAGCCTGCTTGCACTGCTCTGAGAATTTCATATTGGACTGCACAATTACCACAGGTCCCTTTCATTTTCAACTTCTCTGTGTGTAGTACCACACAGTTGGTATGTTAATCTGGGATTACTGCTACCCATATGCAGTACTGTACTTTTCATTTGTCAGTGTGGAAACTTCAATTGCCATGTCTCAGTCCATCTGACTAATTTTTCTTGTTGCAGTAGCATACCATGATTACTGTCATTAACCATCCTGTCAATCTTTGGCTCATTTGCAAACTGAGAAATTAAGCATGACATACAATATCTCATTAATAAATATAGAAAATAACAATTGCCCTAGCAATGAACCCTGGGGTATTACGCTAGCATTAGCCCATGATGAGCAGTGTCCATTCAGTATCTTCTCCCAATCAACCATCTCTTTGTCCATAGCAGTAAATTGCCCTTCATTGCACATTTCACCAATTTGTACAGCAGTCTTTTATGTGCATCAGTATCACGACTTCACTTTCGGTGGCAAATAGCCGGAGCGGGATTCGTCAGACTAAATTTCACTGATATTGTAACCACTCAACGTTCACAACGCTTTTACCAATATTTTTAAGCGCTCTGGATGTCATTAAAACAGAAATTCTTATACCATTCCCCAAATACGACGCAGCTCCAGCGTTAAACTTGTGACCTGGAATGCCTGCACTTTGAAACTATCTTTATTCGTTTTGCTGCTCCACAGATCTGGTGTCTGGATACGAGCGCCTTCAGGTTTTCATGTTAATACTTGTACTGTGCAAAGTACTGTACTTCCTTGTGCTGTAATTGGATCGGTGCTGTAATTCAGTTACTAATATTCTTAGCATTACCAAATCAGATTCTAAGATGTTGCAAATACTCTTTTTATCCATTAACTTCATTCTGTTTATACATACTTCAGCACGACCTCATAGGTCAGAGGAGGTTACAGATAGTCATTTGACAAGAATAACATTAACCGTAATTAGGGATCACGTGGAATCGAACCACAGTCAACTCAAACGCATACACTACTGCATTTTTGCATTGATCATTTATCTACAGTAGTATCGAATTCAGAACACTCAATGCTGTTGTTGAAAATTCGTGTATAAAATTACATTCTCAATCGTTTCATCTGTAGTTCTCTTTACTATTCAATTTGTGTTTGCATGACTTTTCATTTGATCGATTGTAAGATCCAGTCTCATAATGTCAACTAGTACACTGTCTTGTGTACTTAGGAGTACGTGGGCACTATATTTAGTTTTCTGTTTGATAGGCACACTGATGAAAAGTTTCAGACCCTACAGTAGAAGGAGGGTCAAAAAAACTCGGCAACATTCGAAATTTCGGAGAATACTAAGATTTTAGTAATAAAGGCACTCACTCTTCTTTAAGCCCTGGTCCACGTGACGAATGAATTAGCATTAGAAAAAATTTGCTTAACGATGATTTATTTATAATTAGGGTAAAAATCTAAGTGTTTTCAAATTGTTGAGGCGCAACCCCCCCTGCCCCAGGAGGTACAAGCAACGTAGAGAATATCTGTTACCATCGTGCGTGGGAGTCCGAAAATGGTATATTGTTATACGAATTTCAAACATTAGTAGGCATAAAAAACAAAAGAAAAAAAAAACGGCGAGCGACTGACCGTCCAAGAGTGTGGAATGTCTTTAACGAGCGTAAAGCGACGTTATATGGAGCTTACTAACTTTGAAAGGGTTCAGAGCATTGGCTTGTCAGAAACTGGATGACCAACACGGCAAATCGCTATTCGTTTGGGACGTGATGCTCGAAACGTAGTTGCCAAAAATATGTATGGGAAAGTACTGGCGAACACACTGCCAGAACTCTGATGGCATCAGGAGAATGTTAGAAACGGGAAGATCGAAGTATCCGCCGACTAGCAAAAGGAAACAGTTTTGTCACAATCTCCCACATTACTACTAATAAAGCTGGCTTTGTCTGCGCTTCTATTGGTAACAGGATTAATAGACGACTGCAAGAAGTCAGGGTGCATCCTTGCCATCCGTTACCTCGTCTGCCTCTGACGCCGTTCCACTATCGTCAACGTCTGAAATAGTGCCGAGGACAGGCATGGTACCGTGTCGTTTTCAGTGACAAAATCACGTTTTTTGAGGATCCAATGACAGACGTATGCGCGTCTGGATACACGCCATGTCAGAGAAAACTCAGCCTATATCAGGAAGCAGTATACTGGGCAAACACCCAGAATCATGGTATTGGGACCCATCAATTACAACAGCTGTTCAAGCTGCGGTCATTATTGATGGCACGCTGACAGCAGAACATTCTAACACCATTGTCAAACATTCTAAACCCAGTGCCTTTGCCCTTTCTGCGTTCCGAGACGCTATTTTGCAGCAGAACAATCTCCACCCACATAAGACTTTCATATCCCGACAGTTCCACTACATTTTCTTAAGTAAATACTGCTGAAATTATACCCAAACTTAATCATTTCTTGTGTACATCCCATTTATTTTGGGTACAAAGTATACACTCCTTTCAGAGGGCAGTTTCCATGACGAGAAATGTAAATATAATTATATAAAATTTCTGCCATCTGGCCTCCCACGCAATCTTTAACAACCATACCAATTTAGCAGTCGGGCCTCCCCCTCCCAACCCTGCAACTCGCGGTAGCCCTAGCAATCAAGAGGTTCGTCACTGGTTTCTGTAAATGGTATATGTTCTATGCCCGGTGTGATTGTGTTTCTGGATGAAAAACCTGAGCTACCCCCTAATTGACCACGTGTATCTCGGCATGTTAAACCATTTCTTGGTTTCATAGTTCCAAGCAAGGAGAACTCCTTTTCGTCTTTTTCCCCACTATTAATTCTTGCACCCTGGTCCACTGAACGTTAGGACCGTCCCTGTGTGGTCTACCAACAAGACAGTGCTCCAAGCCCTACTACCGTACAGATGCGAAGCAGTACCTTAAGAAAAAGGCATTTCCTGACAGATGTATTGGCTATTGTAGCCCATTCTGTGGTCGCCCGAAATGTCCTATCTTCCTGCCTTCAAATTTTGCGTACATTCGTAAGCGACAAAGTATACGCCAGCGAACCTTCAGAAACGGGATCACAGATCATAGATCCAACTTTCAGATAAAAAAAAAGGATAAAATTGAAGCAATTAAATCGAAAAAATAAATAAAACAACATGGTCGTAACTTAACTTTTGGACACTGGTAGTATAAAGATATTATGAGCGCCTGCGATATTAAATTAGTAAGCACTAGGAAAAAACTGTCTGAAATTGCTTTCTTAGAGAGGCGCCTTCATGTCTTTCTTAACATTACAGTTTTAAGAAATGTTCAAATAAAAACATTTTAGAACTGCAAATTCTGTTTAGAGGCGTACATTAAAAATCGTACTCAACATTAACATTTTTTTTTTTTTCGGTTTCTCCACATGGATTACGACAGTACCACATGAAATCAGAAACACTCAGATTACTGAGTACATGATTCCAATAACCCATCTACAAAACTTCAGAAGTCTTCAACCAAAAGACTTCTGATATTTTGATATATTCAACCCTGGGCAGATGAAATTTCTGTATAATCACCCCGTATACATAAATCTACATAAGTTTAGTTAGCAAATTCAACTGACCTTGATAAAAAAGAAAAAGAAAAAAGAGTTATTTGTATAATGGAATCGCAAATGGAACTAATACATGGCAATGTTCTCGAAGAATTTATTAAAAGGAAAGAAACCACCTGTGGTTCTCATTACTTGAAATGAGGCTATGAAATTTCCCACTGAGGGAACTTGTTTGGATTAATATTCGCGACGTCATTACCCTTCACAGAAATGTGTCTGCTTTTCATCTGTAGTTTGACGCGTCTGTACTTTATTTTCCCAAGGGGAAAAGTACGTTACCCCAAAACTTAAAAAATAAAAAAATAATAAAAAAACGAAAGGGGAAAAAAATTAGTTCTTTACAACTAACGTTGTGCAACTAAGATCATGAGGACTCATTATGTGATAATGCAAATTGCGGGCCATATATAATTGGTTTTTCTGTTTTGCAGGATGAAAAACCTGGGACTCCGGGAGAGGTAACTCTATTCTAATTCTATATATTTCGTCCAACGCCAACTACTTTTTTGTATGTTGTTCAAATAAATTTAATTCTTTCGACTGAGAGGACAACATCTTTTCATGGCTGCTTTAACTTCATCGAGGTCACATCTGCCGCCTTGAAGGTGCTCTCTGAAGTGTTGTGAACAAAAAATGCCACCTGGAGTCAAATTGAATACATAGGGAAGATGTAAAATAACTTCAAATCCCAGAGACGAAACTCCTGCCAATGTTGCACGGCCGGGATGAGGCCTTGTTGTGCAATTGTTGTGCTGAAGAAAAATTATTGCATTAGCAGGCCATATTCGTTTTGTTCTTTTTTTCAGCTTGTCCAATCCCTCAGTGTACCAAACTGAATTGACTGTGGTTCCACTTTCCAAAAATTCGGTGGAACAGTACCAAACTATAGAATCCCAAAAACAGTCAACATCACTAAGCCGGTTGGAACCAGAGGTGGACTGGGTCAAGAATTCTTAGCGGGGAAAACTTGTAGTGACCTCATACTAGTGTTTATGAGCAAAATAACACTGACCTCCATCGGCCTCTGACCTTCGGACGACCGGGGTTTCCCCGGTTAGTCTTATGGCCAGTTCGCCTCTGGTTGGAACTTTGAATTTTCTAGACATGGTGATGTTTTATGCGAAATTCCTTGGACTGTCTCTAGTTTTCTAGATCGTAGTAGTAAGTACAAAATGAATCTTCTGTCACACTAACATTTAAAAATTTATCTTTTTCGTGTTCGAAACTGGACAGAAGTTGTTGGCAAATTCGATTTTTTTTTTTTTTTTTATTTATTGAACCGTGTATTCATAGACCCATACAGAAACTCTACTCCACAGGTGCTAACCTTAACCTTATAGCTACATGAAGAACCTAGTCGGGACTTGTCACTCCACCTAGCACCGCAGTAATAAACTAAGAAACATTACTTTACAGTTCGCCCTCGTACCAAATGATGGATAATTCTCGCGAAAAACTTCTGAAGAATATTCTTGAGAATAATGTCACGTTAGTAATATTCTCTTCAGAATATTCTCCAAATTCATATTTCTCCTCTCGCATCGCTAAAAATCTGGGTATTTCATTAATTTTTACCCACGGAGTGCCTTAACGGAAATAGTTTACAAATTTTTATCATCAAGCAAAGTATGAAAACGCTCTCTAGGGGTATGAGCAGTGAGCCAGTTGAAACAGATGTTTAGAATGAAATATGAAGATCAAAGTAACAATTAACTCTAAACTAAAACGAAAGTAAAACTCTCCATGAGATCAAAAGGACCCCATCAAGTGCACTCAGATAACCTCTCTCTCTCTCTCTCTCTCTCTCTCTCTCTCTCTCTCTCCTTCAGAGAAAACGATCTTATAAAATCAAACATTTTTTATGCTACTGCGTATTTTGTCCCGTGTCTTCTTAGATGAAGGTTGAGAAATGAGTTGTGCAACTTTCCTAAATAGGATGAAATCCTTGAAGCCTTAAGTCCATGTGTGACTAATGCATGCATATACACAAACTGTGTGTGTGTGTGTGTATATGTCGCAACAGTCAGCTACTATTAACTACAAACGATGTTTGTGTTTTCAGATAAACAAATCGACCTCAATACATGCAACTTTAAATTCATAATCCACTAAGCAGATATGTTTTTATAAGCTTTTCGAATTCTTCTTCTTTTTTTTTTCTTTTTTTTTTTTTTTTGTTTGTGGATTAAACGATTCACTTAACCCGTCTTTGATCAATAAAAAAAATGAAAGGAATTAAAAGTCGCTTGATATAATTTCACATGTGGTTACTACGTGAGCGGGTCAATAAACAATGGATTTTAATTTTAGACAGACTTAAAAAGTACAGTACCGCAGTACTTAAAAGGACCGAAGCTTATAGATTTATTTTATTTTATTTTATTTATTATTATTATTTTTCCCATTATTATTATTATTTTTCCCTTATTCGACATGGGTCGAATTAGGCAATCTCGGGGAAAGAGTTGCAAGAAAAATCTAGTTTTTCACCCAGAAAACCGCCACTACGTTTATTTTAAACAGTTCAACCGAAACAACAGATTACAAAATTAATTTCAGAATATATATACACTATTCTAGCAAAATATTAGAAAGCCTACTTAGTAGACGTATTATTATTATTAACCAATTGTGGCTAAATTATTTGTCTTACAAATATATAAATATCTGCAGGTTGAGTAGAGTTTCAGTGCCCTTTTGGTGGTCAACACAGTGGCTAACTTTTGATCTTGCACACATGTGTAAAATTATTTTGGGTTCGAATCCCCTCCTCAAACGAAGTTTTTAATTACCTTCTCTTGGGAGGGTAGGCACTTTTTATGACTTTTCCACACAGTGGTTGAAGGTTGCATGATTTACTCTCGGAAATTCGGTTATTTATTCCCAAATATATATGAATTGGCCTAGAACATCTGCAATTTATAGACAAAGTATACTGACAACTCATGGCCTTTATTTCCTTAATGATTACCTTAACCAACCTGACCTACATCTCTCTCTCTGGTAATATGCAATTACTTCGTCTTCTTATACGAAATTTTAAAGGTTTTGCTTTTTTTATTACATTATCACTTGATTTTAACGAATGAATCAGCAATCCGAATAAGTCAATCAGCATCTGAAGAAGCTTGATCGCATCGACCATCTTCCACGGTCCAGTTACCAGAAATGAATCGTATCGAAAATCTTCAGGATCATCTTGAACAACGCATACGGGGCCCCGAGATAGGCCTCAGGAACCAATGAATCCGACGAATGCAAAGGCTATTCTCGAACAGAATATCATCATTAGCCATAACTTGTGAAATGTCAAACAAGACTGCTGTTGTCATTGAAGCTAAAGATGGATCTTTTTATTATTATTATTATTGGGTTTTAGAAGCATCGGCGACTAAGGCCATGTTGCTCCGTATATATTGTCTGTAAATTGCGTATGTTCTGAGGTCGATTTTCTATTTTCTGTAAGAAAAACCCGATTTTCAGGGAGAAAAGACCAGGCTACCCTCGCCTGAGAGCGACTAACTCAGCGACGTTGTAAAAAAGCCCCATAAAAATTCCTCCCGTCATCAACGGATTCAAACTCAGAGCTTTTCCACCCGGTGTGGGGAGGAACGAGGGCAAAGATGGATCTCGTGCAATTAAGTCCGTTCTCAGTGGCGCGTTATACTTTCATGGTACCCAGGGCAAAATGGAATTTGGGGACCCATCTTTAGATGGGGGCCCCAAATTTAGATTGGGCCCCAATTCCATTTTCAATTCCAAATTCCATTCCAAGGCAGGCTTTATTTTTTCAATTTACTATTTAAGGAAATTTATTTCATCAAAATCGGTAAAACAATTTTAAAATTAAGCTTCAAGTAAAGTTCATTGACCTTGGCAGGTAGAAAGTTCCGTTTCCGATAAAAATCAAAATATTAGTAAAAAACAGCAATGAGTTTTTGAAACTGATTCCCCCCCCCACCTCTGATCGGGGGCCCTAGGCAGATGGCCTTTTTGCCTATAGGACAACACGCCAGTGTCTGTTCTCTAATATTTTGCCAAGCCAAATATATTCCTTTTATTTTACTATCTGCTGCATTATTATTGAACATTAATAAAATAGTTCTAATAACATAACTACGTAATTTTTAAAAAAATATATTAATGAATTAAAAATAAATCATTAAGTTTGAATTAATGGATATTTAATTTTGGGGAAAAAATAATGATATTTATTTGTTATAAATCGTATTACTTATAATAAATAAAGTATTGATGGCGTTAGCATTATACTAAACTAGATTCGAAATTATTTCACTGCTATGAACAAAACATAATAATGAAAAAAAGAATAATAATTTTGATAAATGGGTTGCTTTATCGAAATATTTACAGAACAGCGCCCCCGAACGGATTTCTTGGAAAGCGAGTTGAACATGAGAGAGACACTTTGTTCTCCATCCATCACTGCGTTACAGTGTAAGCAATATGCGACACCAGTGTCGTCTGTTTTTCACGACTTCCGTTTGTCCTCGTGCATCTTATCTACCTACAGGTCATTGCCAGGAATTGTGAGCGAACTGTTAACACTTGCTTACACTTTTAGAATGCAAACAATCTTTTCGCTCTTTTTTTTTTTTTTTTTTTTTTTCTCTCTATAGTTTTTCTTGGCACCGGATGACTACTGAGAACGTACATTCAGTAATGGCACACTTCCAAAAAGGTTGAATGACTTCAACTGTTTCGGTACCCACAATAAAGTTCAGTAGCCTTTTTTCTGATTTCAGTCTATTCATTATCGTTTCCCTTCTTGCATTCAGCTGAGACATTTTTCCCCCCTTCTTGTCATCTATTATTGGTCACTGTGTCGTAAGTAAACTTACATTATGAGCATTCTTAGTACTTAACCTATTTCTGTTTTCAAACAATTTAACCTCTAATATATCGGAGTTACGAAATTGAGTTTCATGCTAGGATGAATCTGTATATTAAAATTCGCCAGTGTCTAGCCATCCATCTGGGCTCTCACTCTCACTGGGCGTTTAGTCTTAAGGGGACGTGTTTTGGGTAAAAATTCTTAAATTCATTACAATACTAATATTAATACTAAAACAATAAAACGAGTGTCCGAATAAATTTACATTTAGCAATGATTATAATATTAACTTAGTCAGTGATTAACGCCAAAGTACACGCATTTGAGTTGGCCGTGATTAAAATCTGCTTGACCACTAAATACGATAAGCTGCGACAATTAAACTCTAATTTCTAAAGTCCGTTTCAATCGAGGCTACAGTTCGCCGATCACAGGCAGAGAGTGTGGGGTTCCCCCCATCAGTTAGTTTTAAGCCCCACACCATGCAAATTGGCCAGTGAACATACTCTGGTACAGGCAGTAGCGCAATATGGTCAAAGTCGCTGATGCGCCTAAAACCCCAGTGGCTCACATCTGGTGAGTATGGGCTTGGCACACCAAAGGTCCCGAAATGGATATCACCATTCTTCTCTTAGTGATTCTCTCTCTCTCTCTCAGGGTAATTCAGAATTTTTTTTTTGGCTGGTGCAACATAAGCCTCAGGCTTCCTCGCACCATATGGCTAACAATAATAATAACCTCACAACAATTTTATTGGCAATCATTGCTTCTCTAATATTTTTATTTCTTGATTAATTTGCATTTATGCATCTTTTCTCTTAAATTGATAATATCAGTTTCCGTAATGTTCTCAAGACGTTACGATTAATTTTGCGTGTCAAGTTTTCTGTCTTAATTTGAAACCGCGATACTGTATACTGATGCCTCGTGGCGTTAGCTGCCTTGGTGTATACCTTAAACAAACATAATTATTATTTATTTATGCATTGCTCCTCTTTTTTAGGAGCAAAGCAGAAATAAATGAATTTTCTTTTTAGCATGGAACAGCAAAGGGAGCGATCAAGGAGGTAGTGGGAGATGATAAGATAAGATATGGGAGAAAGGGGTGTTGTTTCGGAAATGATTTAGGAAGGAATGGCAATAAAGGAATGGAAAGGCTGACCTCAAATAGCAGTGGATGATGATTATGATCGTGAAGCTACGCTGTTGTGCTAAACTGCTTTTTTTTTTTTTTTTTTTTTTTTGTTGGAATACATTCTGAATTTCTTTAGACTGGAAAATGTATTTTATATTTAATTTTCGACTTTGCCGTTCATCAACAACTATTTTAAAAATAGTGTCACTATTTAGAAATAATTAAGTATCCATATCAGAATATCAGACAAATATAATACGATAAATATTTCGCGACATAAATAAGAAACTCACCAATATTTTTTGCTTGTTATCTATAAAAATTCTATATTAATAATTGCAGTAAGGAAACAATTATGTACAATAAATATTTAAACTCACTCTTAAATAAACAAAAAGGAACTTACCTATATTAATCGCTATGAGAATTGCACTTTAATAATTCGCAGCACTGTATCGATTATCATAAATATTGAAAGTCACTTCTTTTAATATATAAATAGTATCAGATTCACTGAGTTTGAATGATATACAGTATATTAAATAAATCGAAATTCTATTTATTATATAAATTCTAAATTAACTGCACACTGAAAAAAAAATTCTTAAAATTCTCCCCATACTGTATCGTCTGCAAATCACACACTAAAGCTCTTTTGGTCTGGAAAAAAATCTGGTAAAATAAATTTATCAGCGCCCCTAGGCGGTGGTTTGGTGAGCTCGCAATACATACTGAAATATAATATCGAAATTTTTGAAGAACAAAATTAATTATATTGTACAGCCATTACAGTTTAAATTAGTTTCTGTAATAAACGTACCTTCTCTTGCGATTACGTAATTTCGACAATTTCATGAGCTTCACTAAAAAAAAAAAATTTAGATGTTTTTATATTGTTACTAAATTGCATGCACATTGGCAGCATAAATAAATAGCAATAGAATGTCTATTTTGTGTTATATTGCATTATATTAGTAAATAACAAAATTTATTATTCAGTACTGTTGACAGTGAAAGAATGCCCTTGTTACGACATACTGTGTTGCATTTAATACGTCGCAACGTCGTTTTGAGATGAACGTGGTAGGATTGTATATATTTTTTTATTTCCTGTTTCTTAACTGATTTAATAAATAATTTATTCTAGCCATCAATAGTGGAGATAGTTTAGTGACCTACATTTAACCAGGTATGTCTTGCATCACTGTACAAGGTTTGAGAATAATTTCCAGATACACATCATGCTTTCTTTTAATATTTCTTGCAAGACTGCAATCGAGCTTGCGAGACAACTTACACAAAAGAAGTGTGTGACGTTGCCAAAGACTTTATTTTCATTATACAAATACAAGAAAAACCTTTCGTGATGAAAATAAAGCTTCATTTTATATGAAATGATTCTGAAAAATAAGGTTATAGAAGTCAAACTTTAATTTTTAAAATTAGATGATAAACTGTGGCTTCTGTTACTGTCTAACCATTAGCATGTGTCCCAACTAATCTGGAATTTAATATACGAAATTTTGCGAAGTATTTCATGTGGTGTATCCAAAAATAAGATAGCCTATTTGTTTACGGACGGAGAAATCTAGAAGAATAGTAATACGATTAAGATTTTTGTTCTTTTACTTTTACTTAAGTATTTTAAATCTAGGAGATGCGCCTAAGATATTTAGATTATTTTGTTCAGGAATTAAATCAAGTGATTTTCAGACGGGCTCTATTTAAAAATCCATGCTATGTCGTTAAAGAGGTACAGGATTGACAATTTAGAAAATAGAGTACAAAAATCATTACGCACAGTCTCATAAAAAAATAATGAGCACTACGGTTATTTTTTTATTGTGTGCACCAACTCTATGCTTATTAAAGAACCCATCATCACTATTATTACAGTGGTGCGTCACCATCGATCATAGTTCATTGTGAAGCTATTCACTGGACTGAGAACCAGTCATTCCTAATTCGGGCTCTAATGAAGGCAACTTGACAGTTTGTTTAAGACTACGTACATTGACGAAATGATTCGATTGTAGAACAGAAGAGAAGAATTCACCTGGCACGGAAAATATTACGTTGGCCATTAGTCTGCCAAAGGAAGTAATGTACAATAGATTCCAATAAGAACTAATAATGTCCCGCGTAGCTATATCTTTCAAACTCCAATTAAGGACTAGGAAGCACTTATGAGAAGAGAATATTTCTCTTGTTAGCTCCTAATTCTAATTATTTCGAAAATGAAATGGCGCATTCGATTATTTTTGTATTTTCAGTTAATTTCTTTGCGTAGATATTAGTTAGCGCATTTTCTGTCTGGCGTGTCCGGTGCATTTGTAAGAACGCGTTTATTTATTTTTATCAACAAAAATGTGTAATAGCCAGACAGAAAATGCACTAACTAATAGCCTCAAGCATTAATAACAAAATGTTCCAAACACTGGCGTATAAATCAATTCTAAAACATAGGAAAATGCACAATTAGTCGATTGCGCATGCTTTTGGCTATTGCGTGTGTGTAAAACTATACACTACCATTTACAATACAATACCTTATTCCCTTTTTAGTTTCTTGTGAATTATTGTTATAAACAATTTAACAAAATGTTTTTTTTTTTCTTTGGTCGATCACATGTTTACAATCAATTGAAGTGGTGCACATAGTGTGATTGTTAGGCAATTCCTGAGGTTTCTTACAAATTCGCAGTCACTCGGGAAGTGAAAAAAATAAAAAAAAATTATTACGGCCGCCTGAGAAGAACTTCATCTACCCATGTGTATAACCATAAATTGCATTTTTTTTTTTTTTCCCTCTGGGCGGTTTGCCTGTTTCGCGGGCAAACCGTTGAGTACCAGCCAAGCAGTCCAAAAATAATGGGTGGTACTATGGAAAGTTTGGTTGCGATTTTACACACAACACAGCCAACCGTTCAGAAACAGCTTGTTGTCAACATAAGTGCTATTCCTGGTTCATTTAAAACTTTTGTATAGCCAGATACTTCCCTTTCCTCTTTAAACATTGTACATAAAAGTGGAAGGTATGGACAACTACATTCCCAATGCATGCAATATTCGAAAGGAGTTGTTCGAAATGCCGAGAAGTTCCAAAATAGAGGCTGAAAAATTCCTTCATTTTGAGGGAATTTATCAGTCCGCTTGACCCTATGTCGAAGAACATTATCATCTTCTGGAATAAAGCTCTCATCCGTATACTTATCAACAGTCAAAGTGATTTCTTCCAAGATATGTAAATCAGTGTAGCTGGAGCCATAATTAGTTAATTTCGTGTCTGGTGCAAACAGTTTATATCGAGTCCCCAACAACTGAAAATATATTTAATTTTTGTGCCCCAAGTAGAAATGTATCTGAGAGAGCGCCCCATTCTTCATGCCTTGGCTTGGCCCTGGGCTTTTCATCTTGATACCTCTCAAGGCCATTGGACAACTGCTACAATAGTAACGCTTTTCTCTGATTCCAAGACAGATCTCAGAAAATTCCATTATTTTCTCCGAATTCTTCATGAATCAGTTTCAGTGTTGAATCTCAACCTACCTGTAGAGAGAAAGGACATTGACCGATTGATATTGGCTCCAAGGTGTTGCTTCTACCAATGCTATTGAGCTATATTGTGTAAGAAGGTGTAGGAAGAACAGAAACCATTAGCTCTGAGTCACGGTGTTCCTTCCCTCTTCCTGAAGTCTTCTGGATACAGTTTTTCTTGACGCTGTTATTCCTGTGGATGCTAAGAGCTCGAGAGAGTCACCTGGCTGTTATCGTCCTAAGACATCACGCTATTAGATCCAGATAGCAGCCATTCCATGGGTTTAGAGGAAGCATGATTGACCTTAAGATATCATTGCTGCTTTCTACTGTTACTGTGACCATAACATATCATTAACATGAGCGTTTAAAGCTCTGGCCATCTCAGCTTTTGATTAACCTACCAGAGATTGTCCTGATAATCATCATCCACATTTGATTGTTCTGATAGTTATCATCTACTGCTGTTAATTTTACAAACGTCTAAATTGCAATTCTATAGAAAACGTTATAGATTGAAATGAGTAGTGTTGCTATTAATCCCGTTTGGCGTTCTGTGTAGCGATATTTTTGGGTTCAAAATGAATATAAAAAAATAATAAGCATATGTTTGTTTTAGAATGAAGAGGATAATCGTATGGAAAAAAAATTGTTTAATTACGTATTTTGTTTCCTAACTTTATCTATAGAAAAGGTGTGTTTATTATAACATTAAAATTTATATAACTGGCGATGTCGCATTCAATAGATAAGATAATAGGACCATAGTGTCTCTGTTATTTCTGTTTAACTCTGAATAATAGTTGATAAAACTACAATAAATATTAAATCACAGTCTACGCCATATGTTAGAACAAAAAAAAAAAAAAATTCTGCCATTTTAGGGTTACCCGACAACAACCCAGTGTTGAACTAGCCAGTGTTGCTAGTGTCTACCCTACCCAGTTTATATTCTACCCAGTGTTGAATCCAGAGCGTTTGCACCGGGTGGGGGGAATGTAAAGTTCGATGGGTTCATGTAGTATATATTTTTTTATTATTATTTAATATTTACAACAAATGTATATGTTACAAACAAATCTCTATATTTATGCATATTTATGAATGTTATAATAAGAGAATATGAGAAAACAAAATAGGAAACAAAAGGAATTATTTATTATTTAGCATCTAAATACTGATAGTCAGTTCAAAAAAACTACATTACTGACAATAAACAGTTTAATATGAAAATCATCGATTAAAATTTGAAAAAGAAAAAAAAATATATGCAAATTATAATCAAACATGCAAGTACTGTATTGCAATAATGTTATTCTTCTTTGCATGTGTATCAATCATTTATTAATTTTTCCGATAACTCATTCGGACCCTCAGGTTATCTTCATGTAATCTTGCAATATTACAGTACAGATGCATATAAAATATAAATAGGTTGTAAAATGTATTTATAAGCTGCGATCAAACCGTGTCTCGTTTGCGGTATACAAAGGAAGAATTAGCCACAAGTAGACTCTTGCTGTGGAAAAAAAAAAATAAATAAAATAAAGGGAATGTGAAAACCATAAAGCGAAACTACTGACGATTGAATTAGTGGCTGCAGATTCTCCTGAAAGCCGCGGAACACTTTATAATTACAATTACAATAGCATCTGTCAGGAACCAATTCGGGCAAACCTATTCGTGGCTTGCAATCTTGTTTGCGATATGCAAACAAAGAATTAGTCACAAGTAGACCGTTTGTGTGAAACACTATCAAGAGATGGTTTGTGTGAAAATAAAAGGAACCCGAAAACCATAAAACAAAAGTGCGGACACTTGAAATAGTGGTGTTTAGTTACAATTTGTGCAGCTAGAAATATTGGCCATTTAATTATTTTGAAAATTTCGTGTCTTGAATTTTAGTGATTTATTTTCGCCGTTTACCACCTAACAAGTACCACACTTAGTTGATGTGATTTTTCGTGTTGTTTATTTGACGTAAATTTATTGAATTCGTGTTTTATAAAATAAAAATTACTATTTTTTCGGGAGGGAGGAAAAAAAGTCTTGCTCACCCCCTGGATTCAATACTGCATCTACCCATGTGTACTGTATCCGTAAATGGCGTGTATTCTCTGGTCGGCTTACCTGTTTTTCTGGACTAAAAGTCTGAGTTTGAGAGATAGAAGAAAAGAAAAAAAAAAAAGTCTGAGAGATGTGTGAGACTGACTAACTTAGTCATAGAATGAAAAAAAGACTATAGAAGTTCATCGTGTCATCGACGGAATTCGAACCAGGGTCTTTTCCACCGTAGGGAAGACGATGATTATAACCACTGTGTCGCGAAGACTAAATGCTAAAACAGCGCGTTCTCAACTGTTCCTGGACCCTGAGCTTAACAGTATTCTTTTGCTCTAATTTTTTTGTTTTTAAATATTGTTAACAAATTTAAAGCACTATTCGCGGACCCTCTCATGCATATCCCCTCCCCCCAGGGTTCAGTGCACCGCAGTTTGAGAAACGCTGTTCTAGAAAATAAAGTTCAACGGGATATAAATTATTATTATTATTATTATTATTATTATGGTACAAGGAAGCCTGAGGCTTATGCTGCACCAACCAAAAAAAAAAAAAAAAAAAAATTCCGAATTACCCCGAGAGAGAGAGAGAGAGAGAAGTAGAAGGGAATCACCAAGAAAAAGAAGAATTTTCATGGGCCTTTTTCACAACGTGGCTGATTGTATGCCAAAACATACAGTTCCAAAAAATAAAATTATGTTTTGGATAATTTTTTTTTATGTATATAGTATATAGGTAGCCCGAAAATTCTTTTTAAAAGAGCCAAATATAAATTGACTGAAATTTTCCTGGGAATTCAGTTGTTGCATGCAAACAGATAAAATAAATAAAGAAAAAAGAAATAAAAAAAAGACTCCGGTCTCTCTTTACTGGACGAAAAAATTTCAGTTTCCGGGAGAAAAAACCTTGCTGTCCTCGCTTGAGACTGTCTAACTGAGCCACGAATGAAACCCCCCCCCCCAATAAAAGTTCCTCGCGTTATTGATGGGATTCTAAATCGAGCCATTTCCACTTGGTGTGGGGAGAGGACGGAGATTATAGCCACTGTGCTACCGCGAGAACGCATGCAAACAGATACAACAGATGCTTTATGTACTTCTGAACGCCTAAAAAAGTCTTTGAACTTATAATGATTTTTCCGCACTCATTAGTAGTTTTAAGACTTCCGGCGTAATGTTTCCATAATATAATAAGCACCGCGTAATGTTTATGCAATACAATAAGCAACGTGCAGATCGTACAACAGAACTGGATTACAGGTTAAAAGTGATATTTTAAAAACAATCAATTGTGATAAAGGGGGCCACAGAAACTTCATTGCTTTTTCATATTATTTTATAATCCAGGACAGCAAAGATGGCAGATGAGTTTAAATAACAAGTGAACTGTAAGACAGAACACAGTTTGCCGTGGCGAAATTATCATACCGTCAGATCCGCCGCCACTACAAGGGAAGAGGTCCGGAAGATTAGTTTCGATAGGAGCACAAGGACCAGTTCGTGAATCTCGAATGGTGGCTTAGAATATGTAGTGTCGCTACTGTATATACAGTATAATATTGAGTTCCAGTGGTGTATTCCAAAACGCATCAAAAATAGCTTTGCTATAATAAATTTTGCAAATATCCTCTGATTTTTCTAAAAACTATAGTGATTCTTTTTTTGCACCAAAGCAATTAAGGCTATGAAGTATCAGCATATCATGTGTGTAAATTGTGTGTGCTGTAAGTTGGATTTCTTGTTTAATCATAACCACTGTGTTATTGGCGAGAGTATTCCGCTACTACTGTTTAATTTGCTAGTTGGTTTCAGGGCATATCCTGTGGGGTAGGGTAGGAATTTTAGAAGCATCAGCGACTATGGCTGTATCGTTCCGTATATACTGTCTGAAAATTGTGTGTTCTGCAATCGATTTTCTGTTTGCATGACGAAAAACCTGAGTTTTCGGAAGAAAATCTATGCTGTCCTCGCCTGAGACCGACTAACTCAGCCACGTGTGCAAAAGTCCCTTAAGAGTTCCTCACGTCATCGATGGGAATCGAACTCGGGTGTCTTCCACCCAGTGAGGGGAGGGTGGCGATTCTACTAACTGTGCTACGAGGAAGTTGCAATGCCACAAGCCCCAGATTGCTAAAGGTTTCTAATCCCAACAAAGGTGTTACGCTCAATTTGGCAAGAAGGATTTATTCTTTTCGCTGTTTTTCTCCAACATTTATTCTTGAACCAAGGTCAACTCTAGGACTAACCATGGTCGGTTTGCTCGTTTTTGTAAAAAAAAATTGTAATTCTATATATATATATATATATATACAGGGTGTTTCAAAAGTGATGGTCAATAATTTAAAGGTGAACTGTACAGACTACAATATGCAAAAAAAGCCTAGTAAACATGGGTCCTTAAGTGAATTGTTTTCGGGATATTGCACATTTCTAGTTGGGATCCACCACTGACAAGGTGAACTGTATAGAGTTAGGACCCACCACTGACTTGTTTGTTTAGGTTAGACTCAGTGGAGTAGCTACCATGTAGGCAGGCAAGGCAATTGCCTCCGAGCCCGGGCCCTTTAGGGGCCCGGCGTCTTTGGCTGTCTCCTGTTTTTGCAATTTTCATTAATTAAGTAGGGGCCCGAACATGTTCTTTGCCTCCGGGTTTGAAAAAGGGTAGCCACGCTACCGTTTCCCCTCTCTTAATGCTCTGAGATGTAGCAGGCATACCAGTACTGTACTTGTCAAAGGCTAGTTAACATGGAAAGAGGTTACAGCAACGAAGAATATGCGGACATGCACTTCATTATTATTATTATTATTATTATTAATAGCCATATGGTGCAAGGAAGCCTGAGGCTTATGCTGCACCAGGAAAAAAAATTCCCAAGTTACCCTGAGAGAGAGAGACAGTCAAAAGTAGAAGGGAATCACCAAGAAAGAGAAGAATGATGATATCTAGCTCAGGACCCTGGGCGTGCCAAGCCCATACTCACCAGATGTGAGCCCCCAGGGTTTAATGTATGGTAACGGCAATGAACTTGAGGCTGCACGTTTGTATCAAGAAGCATTTCCCCGCCGAAGGCAGCCCAATAGGCACACATTCATCAGGGTATATTCAAAGCCTTAGAGAACATGGCTGCTTCACACATGGAGTACGAGCTGGTAGGCCCAGAAGCATAACACCTGATGTTGAGGAAAGGGTGTTAGAAAGAACAACCTGTAACATGTAACACCTCTAAAATCCTGTGGCGTTGAAACCAAAAATTAAAAATGTATTATCTTATGTTTAATAAAGCCACCCTTAGCAAAGGATTCACAGCTTTTTGCTAAACTAGTGCTCCCATAGTCAGTGGCGGATCTTAACAGAAAATGTGCGTTATCTCGAAAACGGTTCATTTGCGGCTTGATGTTCACCGGGACTTTTTTGCTTATTTTAGTTTGTACTTTTCACATTTAAATTATTGACCATAATTTTTGAAATACCCTGTATATATAATATGAACATAGTTCAGCACAGATATGTTAATTTTTTTTAAAGCAGTTATCAATGCGAAATAAATAAATTTTTGAGGGAGGGAGATATCATAATTTTTTTTTTATCTCTGCTAAAATCTAGGAACAATACGAATTTAATATCTCGGGAAAGGGGTAGGGCCATGGTGCCTATTTTTGCCGGGTCCACCACCACTCATAAATGACAAAAAAAAAAAAAAAAAAAAAAATAATAAATAAAATAATAATAATAATAATAATAATAAATAAATAAATAATAAATAAAATAATAATAATAATAATAATAATAATAATAAATAAATAAATAAAATAAATAATAATAAATAAATAAATAAAATAAATAAATAAAATAAATAAATAATAATAATAAATAAATAAAATAACATATATATATATATTTCCCTTAAAAATTTTTTTTCTGTACCCCCTCGAGATTTCGGAGCTCTGCATAACTGCTCCCCATAATAAGCTTTGTTCCTGAGTATAGCAATGGGAAATAGAAAGAACTGGCATCTTTTGGTAACAGCCATATGTTGGCGCAACATTATCATTTGGCATCGAATTTCTGGGCGGAAAAATAATGGAATAGACACATAAATAAACCGTTCCCTTAGCTGCATTTCTCCCTATTACACAGCGAGCTTGTGCTCAGAAATTTTCTTGAAGTGTGGGGGGGGGGATGCTTATGATCTTCTTCATCCTTACGTGTTTTTTTTTTTTTTTTTTTTGGTAGTTGTTGGCGCATCAGCCAACAGTTTTTGCAGTACTTTGATCCAAGCCCGAGGCGGGATTCGAACCCGCGACCTTTGGGTTGCCAGGCAGGCACCTGGCTAGCCCGGTCGGCCATCCTTACGTACGGCCCAATACGCTCTTACAGATAACGTCACGACTGTACTTGTAAAGTAACATCAAAGACATTACAGAACAAGAGCGTATCAAACCTTCAAAATTTGATGGGATAACATCAAGGGAAAATAAACAGCATTCGAAATGAAATGTTTACGAACCATATTTTTAATTAATTAATCAAGTATGTACGTTATATTACCGATGCGTGTGACGAAGCGGAACGGCGTTCTGGTTTGCTTTGGTACGTTCCGAACCTTGAAAAAAAAGGGAAATGTTGTAATGGATGTATATACAAATTTGTAAAAATTGTGCTGTTTAGATAATGCTTAAGCATGCTTTAAAAAACAATAAAAAAAGAGACAGAGAAATGTTAGCAACCACCCTATGTCCGTAGATTACCGTTACAACAATTAAAGTTCGACGAATTCTTCGTTTAATTTTGCAATCTGTAATATAAACAAATTCGTAGGATTTCGTACTAGAAGTAATAGTGTACCGAGATAAGTAGACTGCAACTTGCCCTGTTGAAGGCGTTTTCTGATAGGTTTTGCCGTCTCCGAGACACACACCTTACACTCTCCGCTAGCCTTTGACGGCCAGAGTTAAACGCGCGAATCGGTTGTCAACATCCGGGAACTTGAACAGCTGCAATGCGATAGTAACTGCAAACACAGTCGGATGATGGGCTTGTGTTGGAGTTTGTTGACATTACTGTGTGCTTTCGTTTCGTATGGTATTTACATATATTTTAATTTTACTTTCTTAAGCACGTTTTAAAAGAAATATATGCCTTTGTTACTTCCGAATGTTGGCCATATATGTGTCATCATCCGATGTGTGAGGTTACTAATGAAACTGCAAGCAAGTGTTCCGTGTGACAAAGTAGTACGTGCCCGTAAAACGGAGTTCTTTAAGGTGAGTCTTGAATTCCAAAATTTAAGTAGAGCGAGCGAGAGGATTTGTTCTAGAACTGAAAGTGTTTTGCTAACCGCTTTTCTTTATCGTTGGCGTATTTTGCTACTGAACAGGGATGTTGCTGTTTATCAGCAACTGTTGGTTCTTTATGAAGAGTGCGAACCCAGTACACTCCAAGTGCTTTTATGATCATTAAATATTCCATGGTAACCAAGGGAGAAACCGTATTGTTGAACAGGGGTTTCATGAATATGATTCAGCGCTTGTTCATTCATTCGCCTCGCCGTCGCCGATCGTATAACGGGACACAACATTTCGACTAGACAAAGAAATTGTAACTGGTGTACACTGCACAGCATTTCGCAATTTAATACTGAACGGCATCGGTTTAAAAGTTACATTATTTAAGGGGATGAGCAGCCTAGCATGAAAGTGAATCTGGAGAAATTTGGAAATGGTGTTGCTGATGAAGGAATATATCGGAGGTATTGTATTTTCATTGGAATGAAATGTTATGAAATTAAATATGTATATATCAAATTCCACAGAAAACTTGAAATGCCTGTCACAAATTTCATGTATTTGGTTATTGATAATATTACTAATATATTGAGTTCACTACGGTGGACATACCATATGAGTTTATTTTGGGAAACAAGGTTTGCTTACCCTAAATATAAATAATGGGATTTAAAAAAAAAAAATGCATACATTTTTCAAATCTTGCCTTGTACCATAAAAATATTGAAGGTATCAGAACTTGTTAATTATTGCATGTTAATTAAAGTGGATAAGTTTTTATAAAATATGTCACTGCACAGTATTTGCATTTTTAGAATTTTTCCTTTTGAAAAGAAATGAATTGGTGACTAGGTGTCGTGGTAAGCATCAAGGATTGATTAAAAAGTTCGTATGGAGGGAAGAACTCTATGATGCTGCTTGCGTATTTTTTTTTATTAAACTGTTTTAATGATATAAGTCCGTTTATTGAAATGAAGTTATTCATTGGTATCCAAAGGCATAGATATCAGTTGAAAGCATTTTCATGGTTTCATTTGGCCAATAGATTTCTAATTAACTGTGCACAGAAGTTGTTTAACATTAGGACTTCCTTTAGGTGGTGGACAACCCTGCATTGTGAGGTTTGTCATATTTGTCAGATTTTATATTAACACTTTGTATTATAGGATCACTATAGGAAATTAAATCTAATATATAAATTTATTTTGCATTAAAATATACTTTGAATCAACCCTTGTAAATCATCACGTATTTTAAACTTCCTGAAATTCATGACCTACTTTCTTATTAAACATCTGTAGAATAATAAATATGCTAGTGTAATATTTCATTTTTCTTTATATTTGTCATTGATTTTTAAAAACCTTGTTAATGGGCAATTTTATTCTACAAATATTTTCATTTCAGTTCATTTTCATTTCATTTTCAAACTGAAAATGTTCAGTTTGCCCTCATACATTATCAGTAATTTATTGCAGTCAGAGTATGACATGCCCTAGTGTTTTCTCCAACACAGAAAAAAAATTTCATATTTAATCACTTTCTTCAGTGAGGAATGGTTCATGGATTTGTCTGAAACACTTTGTCTTTTCGATAACCCCAGAGATAAAAATGACATGGATTTAAATCATGGGGCATTGGAGACCATGTCAGTCCTTGCAATACAACTCAGGTTAGAGTTTAGAAATCACTTTGTTGTCAAAAATTTAATTGAGGAACTCCAGAATGAAAATTTGGAGATTTTGATTGGGAACAATCAAATTAACAAACCTTTCTCTATAGCATAATGATATTGTTGATACAAAAAATTTGATGCTTGCAAAACTGCACAAAAAAACAGGAGTATGATAAATAAAAAATCACCATGTATAATTTATATGAATTCACTACTTTTGTATGTTATTAAAAATTCTGTTTATACTCCAGCATAATCATTTAACTCAGGAGTTCACAGCTAATTAATCTTACAAGAATACAATTATTACTATTTTTAGCGGTCAATGTGGGCTCAAAACACAATTAATTCAAGAGATTAATGCAAGTATGCCTTCATAATGTCAGACATCTTTCTAGTGATGAAACTAGGAAGTGGGAATGCCTTGCTACTCCACTAAAATTTTGTCTGTGGCAAAATTTTATTGGAGGAGTTAATGTAGATGGTCCTTCCCTCCTTACAAATATAAAGTTTGATGCAGAGGTTTTGCCACCATTGCACTTATTGTTATACAACTTTCTCATATATTATCTATATTACCTGTGTTTTAGTTGGAGTCAGAGTTTTCTGTTGCCATCAAGTGACTGAAAATTTGATTCAAATTATTGTTTAATGGCACCTCTTTTATATCAACATTGTGTAGTTGCATGCAGAAGTGTATCATCAGGGACCGATTTGCATGTTTTGTGGCTGAAAAACGTTGAATAATTCACAAAAGAAAACTCTGTTCTGGAGGAGAAAAAAAATGAAAAGAATTCTGAGAGGACTTTAGAAATTCCTCAAGTTTTCGATGGGAATCAGACTCGAATCTCCAAATAAGTTGCAGGCTGATGTATTGTGCCAACTAAGCTAACAAGGAGGTTTATCATATACTACATGCTAAAATTAGTGAGGTTAAAAATGTATCTGCTGTTCATTTCTAAAAGCTGTTTTGAGATTTTATTTTTGCATGGATAAGTCAAATGTATTGTGATTATTGGCCCTTTAGTACATAAATATCTGCCAGCAGCAGTCTTCTTATCCCTAAAAACAAGAAATATTTCAATATTTCTTGTTGGAATTTTATGGAGCTACTGTACTAGACAGAAACATGATGGAAAGTGTTTCTGAATGAATTATATCTCAACTCAAGAGTATTTCATATTCCAAAAATGTATTTTTAGGTCTTAATGCATTCCTGGTTCCTTTGTAGGATATCAAACATGTTGGAAAACAGACTTTTTTTACTCCATGTATTTATATTAAAAAAATACTGCATTTTTTGTGTATAAAGAATATGGCATGTAGTTTTAGCTAATTAGTTTCAATCTAATAGCTGGAAGACTGTTGTGGAAAGTAAAAGGGAATGAGATTAGTATTCCTTAACTTTTAATTCTGTATCTTCACTCTCCTCTCATCACGTGGCAAGCAATAGTGTACACTAGTCAGTACATAATTTGGGATTTTTTTTCGTTTGGTTCAGTGCTTACTTTTATAAAATAGGTCAGAAAATATTTTATTTAAATTAAAATTAATTTATCTTGAGACTGTATATATTTGTAACTGAAATCTTCAGTTATGACAGTGACAGGATTTTCCTTTTCGATAAAAAGTATTATTTTCAAAGATGTAATTACCACTGAAGCATAAGTAATGTAATTTCATATTATAATAATTATTATTATTTAAATGGTAAATAGTTTCATAATAGAGCTCTGGATAAAAATTATAATAACTGAGTTAGTTGTGATAATGGTACAGAAAGATGTAGATCTCATAATGTGTCAGTGCCCGGCAGGTTCAAGCTGCTTTAATTTAGCAAAATCAAATGAAAATTAGTAGCACCAGACATAAAAGAATAAAGATTTCTTTGATTAGAATGACATAATTAAGTCAATCTGGTATAATTATAATAGTTTATTGCAAAGGCTGTAAGTTCCTTGAAATCATATCATCAGCTGTGTTATCATATGTTCCACTGTATTATTTTTACATGAGATGCTGTGAGAAGTAGGGCAATCAATAAAACAGCCATGAACTAGTAATATTGGCCTTGGGGTGTACTGATAAACATAATGGATTTTTTGTGCAGGGAAAATTTTCATTTGTGAAGGAGATCATGTTTATTTAGAGTGCCATACTAGGTCATTGTGGGCGAAGAAACAATTAAACTCTCTGATCACTTCAATATTCAGAATTTGTCATTTAATCATATTCACTTTTCAACTCTAATGTAGCCTAGTGTTGTTTTATGTAGCCATAGCAACCATGTGGTACTAGTATCCTCATGCTTTATTTTTCAGAGAATTTTTATTTTTTTTTTAAAGACAAAGCTTTAATCAAAACAAAATTTTTAAAGACAAAGCTCTAATAGTCTTCACTCATTTTGTATATTTAAATATTAAGTCTGAATACCATAAATGCAGAAAATATTGCGTTAAAAGTTATGTATTTTAATGAGATCTATTTTCATTGGTTTACTTGCTTTTGGTGAAATACTTTGAAAAGCAGGCTGTTTCAGAAAAAATAATTATTTTTTTTTAAAATCAGAGTACTAATCACTGTGGATTATACCATGGTTATAGCTTCTATTTCCTACTTTGGCCTAGGGAAAGTGGCTTTCAACCTTTGATTGAGATAATTGATTCATTTTCATTGATTCCTGTTTAAAATTCACTTCCATACTAATTTGTAATTTATTATATTTAATTAAGAAAATGTTAGTTTTATATTTTGCATGTATACATCTGTATCTTCCACTCCAACAGCTTTGAGCTGTGCCATTTCTACTGATATCTTCAGTTTTTTATATATATCCACTTGATTTGACTTATTTTAATTTTACAGCATATTTATGTAATTAACTGAAGGATTATCACTTCAAGTATGGGCGCCTCCGTAGGCAGGTGGGCAGGAGCGGCAGTGCGTAGCACACGCTTCTTGATTAGACTGGGGTTCAAGCCTGTGACCGCCAAATACAGAGGATGCGGAAAGGTCAGTCCTACTGCATATCCTCAGAGCAATATGGCCTTAGTTGCTAATGCTCCTAAAAACCAAACAACAACAACAACAACTTCAAGTATGAGGCATGTAACTACTAAATTTTGAGCCCTGTGTAAATAGGACATATTTCTTCTCTTCTATAGCTGATAAAATGTAGTATGAACATATGAGAGGGAGCAAACAACTCTCTTTGCTCCACTTATCAACATATACTTGCATGTACACCAATGCTGGGACCATAATAAATAAATTTGATGAATTTGAAGTGCTGGTCGAGTCATCAAATGCAGACATCGTGGGGATATCACAGATGTGGTGTTGCTCAGGTATAAGGGATGCATAATTTGAATATGGGGAGTATAATGTATACAGAAAAGACAGACAGAACAAGGGTCGGGGTTATTCTCTGAGTTAAGAAGCACACAAAATCTAAGGCAGTGTATCCAGTTGCAGTGGGTGGTCAGTGCAATATTGAGTCAGTTTGGTGTGACATAATCACTGGGGGAAAAAATGATAGTAAGAATGTGTTATAAGTCTTATGACTGTGATGAGTACAACAAATGGCTATACAGAGAAAGAGCGGGCCAGTAAATCAGAATGTCTTACAATGGGAATTGTAAAACTTTGGTTGGTCACTCAAACACCTGCAAGACATTTGTGTATTTATTAAATGACTATTTTCTATAGCAGCATATTAGAGAAGTAACAAGAAAGAGCAATATTCTTAATCTGATTATTAGCAGTGATTCTTTATGCATTAAAAAACTGCAGATAAAGGAAACACTAGATGATATTGATGTGTGTTTCACTTAAGATGCAACTACCATTAAGGGAAAAGGGAAGGGTTTTGCTTTCATAAAGGAGACTACAGTGGTCTCAGACAGATTTTAAATTCTATACAGTGGGACCAACTAATGATGTTACTAACAACAAATTCTAAATGAGAAGCATTCAGGGAAATAATCATCTGAGCTACTAAGCTTTTTATACCAACTAAGAAATGCTGTTCAAGGCATAGCCCTAAATGGATGTCAGATCAACTAATGAGACACGTGTAAGAGAAGAAAATGCACGGGATGCATAGAAATTAACAGATGATACAGAAACCTGTGGTAGATATAAACTAGTCTGCAATCAAGTCACATAGGAAGTTAGGCAAGCCAAGGCAGATTATAAGAAATCTTTGGAAAATGATGCAAAGAAAAACAGCAAATACTACTTTACTTATGTAAGTACTAGAAGGAACGGGATGAATAACATAGTCCACTTAGTATCGATGGTTTAACTGTTGATGATCCTGCTCAGGTTGCTGGCAACCTGAATAGGTATTTTGTGTCTACATTCACACACAATAAATTCTTTAGGAAAGTGGATGCCAGAAGTTTAAGAATCTAACAGGGAGCTACATGATTTTGTAATAACTGAGTGGAAAGTGTAGAAACGAAATTGTTGAAATTAAACATAAAAAAAAAAAAAAAAGCATGTGTGGTGGCTGGGATATATCCAATTAATTAAGGGAGGACAGTAAAGGAGATAAGCAAACCCTTAGCCATAATTATGAGAGCATCTTTGGATTCGGGGTACGTCTCTATGGACTGAAGACTTACAAATGTATTCTCAATTCAGAAAGGGATATCAAACGGTGACATGAACAATTAGATCTGTTAACTTAACTTCTGTTCTAGGGAAACTCATGGAGCCACTGACTCAAGGAGTGATGCACAACAACCTAGACAGGAATGCTATTATATTTCAGTCACAGCATGGGTTTGTTAAGTTACTTGTCTGACCAATTTAGTTGGATACTATGATGCATTGACCAAGGAATTGGATGAAAGAAATAATTTTGATATCATATACTTGAATTTCAGGGAAGCTTTTAATACTGTTGCATTGCACATAAGACTGCTGTACAAATTAGAGCAATGTGGCATTAAGGGCAAGTTACTGCTATTAGCATTAGTAGAGGCATATGATGCAAGAAAGCAAGCTTATGCAGCATCAGCCAAAATAAAAAAAAAAAAAAAAAAAAACCCACTCCCATTTCACCCTTCCGTTCGTTCAAAATACCTGTCCAGCTGAGCCTTAAATTTATTTAGGCTATCAACTTCCACAACAAGGGATGGAAGTCTGTTCCACCAACCAACTACCCGCTGGCTAAAGGCAAATTTCCGCACATCTGTCCTACATCTATCTTTCCTCAATTTGAATTTATGCCCTCTCAGGTGATTATTCTGAGCAAAAGGAAGAATCCCATTGGCATTGAGCATGCTCAAACCATTCAACACTTTATACACCTCTATCAGATCACCTCGCCGGTGCCTAGTCTCCAGACACTGTAATTTGCAAAACTTTAGCCTTTCTTCATAAGAGCAACCCTCTTTTCCATTCACTAATCTTATTATATACTAATCTTATTGAGTGTATACAGTACTCAAGGTGTGGCCTGACCATTGCCTTATATAAGGGAATAATCAGCTCCTTATCCCTGCTAGAAAAATTCTTGTATATCATTGACAAGACACCATGAGCTACTCTTGCAGCCTGTCTGCACTGCTCAAAGAACTTCATATCTGCCTGCACAATTACCCCCAGGTCCTTTTTTTTTTTCTCTATCACTGTCAGTGTAGTACCACAGAGTTGATACGTTGCTCTGGGGTTGCTGTTTCCCATATGTAGTACTTTACATTTGTCAATGTTAAACTTCATTTGCCACCTCTCAGCCCATCTGCTCAACCTTTCCAGATCCTGTTGCAGCAGCATAGCATCAGTAGTGTCCTTAACAACCCTGCCAACCTTTGTATCGTCTGCAAACTTGGACATTTAAGCTTGATATACCATCATCAATATAATTTATAAATACAGAAAACAATAATGGACCCAACACTGAACCCTGAGAGACTCCACTAATAACATTAGTCCACGATGAGCAGTGTCCATTGATTACCACTCTCTGTCTTCTCCCCCTCAACCAACCCTTTATCCATAGCAGCAATTTGCCTCCAGTGCCACACTGCTCCAATTTGTGCAACAGTCTTCCATGTGCAGCAGTATCAAAAGCCTTTCTAAGATCCAAATATGTAATATCAAAGTTATTCCCTGCATCCAGTTCTTTTGTGACTATCATAGTATCCAATAAAATTGGTCAGGCAAGACTTTCCCTTAACAAAACCATGCTGTGGCCGAGCTGTAACTGAAGTCTTGTCTAGATGATCCTGCCGTGCTTCTTTAATCAGTGCCTCCATTAATTTTCCTGGAACAGAAGTTAAACTCACAGGTCTATAATAATTACTGGTCCCTGAGTCCAAGGAAGGTCTCATAATTATGGCTAAGGGTTTGCTTACTTCCTTTGCTGCCTCCTTTAATATAACTGGATAGATCCCATCCACTCCAGGTGCTTTTCTTGTGTTTATATCTTCAACAATTTCTTCTCCACTTTACTCTCAGTTATTACAAGATTATCTAGCTTACTGCCAGAGTTGTGAATGTCGATGCAAAATATTTATTTAGTTTGAATGTCGTGAATTCACACACTCCTCATGTGTGAATGTCGATGCAAAATATTTATTTAGTTTGTTAACTACCTGAGCAGGATCATCAACAGTTGTACCATTGATATCAAGTGGACCAATCTGATCCATCCCCTTCCTTCTAGAGTTTACATAAGTAAAGAACTCTGCTGTTTTTCTTTGCATCCATTGCCAAAGATTTCTCGTAATCTACCTTCGCCAGTCTAACCTCCTTTGCAACTTGGTTACAGACCAGCTTATACCTATCATAGGCTTCTGTGTCACATGTTAATTTATATCTATCCCATGCATTCTCTGCCGTATGTCTCATTAATTCATCTGACCTCCATTTAGGGGCCTAAACCTTGAACAATATTTCTTAGTTGATATGAGTTCTATGTATCTTAGTTCTATTGATAAAAGAATAGTTGAATGCAAAAAAAAATGGCAAGAGTGGTTATTAATGAACACTGCTCTTCATGGAGTGATGTGTTTAGTAGAGTTTGACAGGGTTTGGTTGCTGGGCCCACTGTTGTTTTCTCTATTTATTAATGATATTTAAGAAGGTATATAAGGCTTAATGTCTAAGTTTGCAGATGATACAAAAGTTTGCATGGTGGTTAATGACAGAAATGAAGGAATGCTGTTGCAACAAGATCTATAAAAATTAGGCAGATGGGCTGAGAAATGGCAATTGAAGTTTAACATTGAAAAATATAAGGTACTGCATATGGGTAGCAGTGATCCCTGAGTAATGCGCCAACTGTGTGGTATTACACTCGGTAGCAGAAAATGAAAAGGACCTGGGGTAATTATGCAGTCATATATGTTCTCTGAACAGTCTGAATTATGCAGGGCAGATAGGCTTTCTGGACAGTGCATAGGATTTTGTCAATGATATGTAGGAATTTTGCTAGCAGGGATAAAGGAAGGGGTTATCGCCCATTGTATAAGGCAATATTTAGGCTACATCTTGAATACTGCATACAGGTCTGGAGGCCTCACTTTAGAAAGAATATGTTGCTGGAATGGGTACAGAGAAAGCCAACGAGACTGGTAACAGGAACAATGGAATGCCCTTACCAGGAAAAGCTTCAGTTCTACAGATTGTGACATCTGGAATCTAGGCACCTGTGAGGTGATCTGATTGAGGTATTTAAAAAAAAATGTTCTTGTTTATACTCCAGCACGACCACCAGGTCAGTGGAGTTTACAATAAATCATCAATACAAATTTTAATCATATTTAGCAGTCAAGGGCTTGAACACCTGCCCACTCAAAGAGCACGTACTATTGCACTTGTGCTCCTGACCACTTGGCTACTTCAGGCCCTGGATTGAATAGGTTGAATGGATTGAATAAGCTCAATACTGGCATTGCATAGACTACACACATGAGGGAAAAAAATTCAAATTGAGGAACGATGGTTGCAGATAGATGTATGGAAGTTAGCCTTCAGACAACAGGTGGTTGATTTCTGGAAAAATCCATTGTTGTGGAAGTGGATAATTTGAATGATTTCAAGGAAATTGGAAAAATTATTGGAAGGGATGGACAGGTGAAATGGATTTTTTTTTTTTTTTTGCTAATGGTGTATAAGTTTGCATCATTTTCCAGTACTAATATTAATTGCACATTGTGCCAAAATGCGTGTTGTATAGGGTGGGCAATTTCTTGGGAGGTGGGGGGAATGAAGTGTCATTTAGGGACACCTGTTTCTCTTTTGACACTACGTCTTTAACTCTTCCTAGCATTATCCTTTTTCATTTTCTCATATTTCTCTTGGCTCCCTTACATTTTGACCTGGCGCCTCTGTAGCCAGGTGGGCAGGAGCATCAGTGCGTAGCACACGCTTCTTGATCCGACCGGATTTCGAGCCCGTGACCACCAAATACAGAGGATGCAGAAAGGT
The DNA here is from genome assembly GCF_048544385.1 of Mastigoproctus giganteus. Lineage (NCBI taxonomy): Eukaryota > Metazoa > Arthropoda > Arachnida > Uropygi > Thelyphonidae > Mastigoproctus > Mastigoproctus giganteus. Next base: position 23,459,877 of record NC_143575.1, read on the forward strand.
CAGGGAATGGCCACCACATATCACCGGAGCCTTAGTTGTTAATGCTCCTAAAAACCAAATAACAAACAAACAAACATTCTGACCTTCAAATTGTACACTACTGGCCTAAGGCATGGTTGGATCATCTATAAAAAATCTAAATTGTAGTACTGAAATGATAAATATTTTGATTCATATTTTCAATTTATATTTTATTACAAATTAAAAAAAAATTCGGTTTACTCTTAGAACCATCCTTGCAAATAGAGGATACAAAGTTCACGTCTCCAATCTATAGATACATCTAAATCTAAGGATGCTCTCATTATTATGGGTAAAGGTTTAGCCACGTCTTTTGCATCTTCTCTCAATATATAGATTTCATTAGCTCTGGGTGCTTTGTTCACTTTTGGCTGCTGCAGTTTCTCTACAACCTTACTTTCTGTTATTATAAAATCATTCAATTCCAAATCAGTATACAACAGACTTCTGCTAATCTCATCTCTATAAACTGCTTGTGAATGTGGATGCAAACTATTTATTCAGTTTATCAGCAACCTGTAAAGGATCATCGCTGTTTATACCATTTCTATTCAGTGGACCAATGCAATTTATTCCTTTCTTCTTTTCTTTATACTCTTAGCTAAAGACTTTTCGTAAGCTGTCTAACCCCCCCCCCCCCCCCGAGTTACTTGGTTACATACTATTTTCTACTTATTGTAGAACTCTGTATTCCTTGGCAATTTATCTCTCCTGCCAAGCTCATTAGTTCATCTGACATTCATTTTGGTCCGTCTTGAACAATATCTTTTAATCAGTTCAGTATTAAAGATTACCTCTCTAAACACTTCCCATTGTCATTTACATCTTTAACATAATCAGTTGGTCCCAATGAAAAGAGTTTAAAAAATGTCTGAGTCTATTATCATTGTCTTTTGCAAAAACAAAATCATTTGACTGTAGTTATTTATTATTATTATTATTTTTTTTTTTTAAATAAATCTCATGTCAATATGCAATGATTAATGACATGGAAAGGTTTCTTAATACATGATGAATTATTGCTCATAACCAGGTCAAGAACACTGCTTTCCCTTGTTGCCTTTCTAACATGCTGGTTTATAAAACAGCCATTCAACAAATTGAAAAATGCTCTGCTGGTATGAGCTTCCAACCCACAAGTTCCAATCAATATCTGGAAAGTTAAAATCCCCCATTGTAAAAATTCTGATTTGGTATGTCCCTGTAATGAAACTTCATTTCCAAGTGTTGGTCAAACCAGACTGACTTAGTATTATGCTGGCAGCCTGTTTATACTGGTTATACTGTTTTTTGTCTATATGATTCTTAACCAAAATCATCAGCCGTCAAACATCCCCCCCCCCATCATGTCTGTCCTTTCTGCAAACATAATCACTATATTTAAATTCTGCCTTGTCAGTATCAGAGTGACATAATTTTTCTGTTATATCTATAATATCAGCATTTGATGACTTCAGCCTCACCAAATTTATTTACTATAGTCTAGCATTAGTGTTGTGTAGCAAGTAAATGTGCACCTGTTTGTGTTTCTAGTAACTTGCATGCTGTCTCATGCAGACCCTCATCATGCCTTGGAATACCCTCCCCTCCTGATTTTCATGCTACTGCATGTCACAATAGAAGCAATGTAAGAATCAGTTCTACTTCTGCTTATGGCTGTTGTTAATTTATTAGTCTGCATATCCCTCCAATCTAACAGTTTTCTGACCCTCCTAACATTGCCTTCACAGCATCAGTAAATATCCTTGCACCTCTTCTGTTCTAGTATACCATCTCAATTTGTTAACAAGTAATGGCCAAGCTGAGAAAAATTCTACCCCCATGAGCCTTGTGCGCAATCTCTTGCACAATTTATTACACAAACTAAAGTAAGTTAACAATTTACCCATATAAATTTAAATATATAAAGCCAGATTTTTGGTGTGATGGGTTACTGTAGATTGCGGTCACCAAATTTTGCGACCTTCTGAAATGGAAGTGGGATACTTCCATTTCAGAAGGTCGCAAAATTTGAGGAAACAACAAAAATCTGAGGAAAACTTATATCGTCACCACTGTGTTTGGTAACCTAAAATAAAATTAACATTTTTCCTTTAATCAGTCATTTAGTAACTTATTTTTGTATTTTGTCTTCATTTATTCCAATAACTAAACACTGGGTGCAGTGTACTAGGCTAGTGCATTAATTGCCACCATACTTTTATTGCTATAAATCACATTTGAAATTATATGTTAATGATAATTAACACAATGATATTTAGCATATTAATAGCAAGAGTTTAATTTTTGCCATAAGCAGCAATATCATTTGAAACTTGATTTTCAACTTTGATTGATAATTAATAACTTGCATAATATTATATTTTTAATTTGAATAACCAGATAAAATTTTTATTAAGTATTCTTTCAAAATATCTATCCTTGTAGGTTTAATTTTATGCTTAGTTTTTGTATTGTAAATAAGTTCCTATCGTTCTTAGGTTAATATTTTCTTAACTGTTTTGATATTGTGAAAGGAATAAACTCGTCAAATGCTATTTTCTTTTATTTTAATACCCTTATTTTATTCAACAGTTATGATTCCTTAAATTATAGACTCTAATGAAATGTTCTATGCTACATATGCATTTGTATATGCTATGTATCTACCCATATACTTTTGTGCATTATTATAATTTTTCCATTTTTGAGAAGAAAAAGTATTTTCCGTGTAATTTTCTCCCTGCTTATTCTAGTTTGGAAATTGTTTCAGGAAGTAACATCTGTTACACACTTAATGTTCAACAGTTGGAAGATGTATATATAGTATTGGACACATTTTTTTATGGTGATTGACTGCATATCAATAGATATGAAATGTGTTACTTGTTCCTTGTTTTTTTAACCCTTTTCATTGAATGCATTCATGTATTGTGTTTAAAAAAAACTTGTACTTTTTCAATGCATGTATTCAGTATTGTATATTTAAACCAGCTTGCATTGCCAGTTACACTTTTATTGGATGTGGGACAAATACTGCATAGGCCATTCAACTTTTTAGACATTCTCACATACCCAGTTACTAATAGACTAGCCCTAAACAAAATAGTACCAGGGCACTTGAAAAGGCATGAGTGGAAGTGAAATTAGTTCATTTTCTAATCAAGTAAATTAATATACATTGTGTTTAATTAACATGTAATTAAATAAAAACATTAATTTGCAAATTAGTTGAGAATCAATTAGGCAGAGATATAGCACGTTTGTTTTCTCTAAGAAATTTGGTTATTCCACAGAACAACCTAGAAATAATAGATGTGATATCTTGATTTTTTAAAGCTTTACTTGCATCTGTGCTTTCCTTAACAAGAAATTGCAATGATAGGTTATATGCATAGTCCTACTGACATGAAAGTGAACTCGAAGTCATTGCTATAAGTAGTCTGTTAAAAAAAAAGTAGGATTAGTGGTCAGGAAAGAGTGCAAATGCAGATATAAATATAATTGGTTCTATACATTATTTTGTTATACATTTATATGATTATTTTTGTTTAAAATTAATCAAAAAATCAAAGTACTGTGATCACTCAGATTACTCCTAAAATAGACTGCATCTGGTGGTGTCCTTGGATTTGTTCTCATGGTGATATGACTACATTGAGGTAGTTCTGTAGTATATTTTAATCAAATTACACCCTTGACCAGAGTCAGCACAAGGGTAACTGGTATACTAGGCAAGCCCTTAGATGTGTGTGTGTCCCAAGTAAATTTTGATAAGCTCATGTAGATGTGGGTTTTTGTTTTTTTTTTAATGAAACATTCTTCCTCAAAAGTGTTTTTTTTTTTTTTAATATAAAACTGTCATTAGCCTTAGTCGTTCCTTCCTCTAAGTTATTTTTTTCTTAGGAGATGGAAAGGTGATGTAAATTTTTTTTTATTATTTTTTTTTTGTTTGTTATATTTATTTTGGCTGATTCTTTATGAGCTTGCTTTCTTGTATCATTTGCTTCTATTAATACTAAATACTTCATTTTGAAATTAAGGTGTTAAAATCCCTGAAAATGGCAGAGACTAACCCATAGCTACTTTTCATATTGGTTCTGCTCACTGCTTTTTTATAAAAAAATTTTTGCTGAAATTTTAAATTGATTTCTCTCCTAGCATTAGATTAATACTTCTAGGTGCATCATTAGCCAGCAATGTGTTATTAACCAGAAGAAGAGAATAATGAAAACCTAAATATTTAAAAATTTAGTTTCATTATGAATTCTTGTAACTAAGAAGTTTACTCTTAAGTATTTCTGTATTTGGTTACAAATATGTCTTTAAATTCCAACTCATTAAACTCGTTTTTATGCTTTTGGCATCATATTTTGAGAACATTATGAAAAATAAATTTAAATTTAATGTTTACAAAGTTCCACATTCTCCAACAAATTTAAATCTGATTTTTTCACAAGGTGGAAATGCAAGTTTGTGGAGGCACGCACCCTAATATGATGTTAATTTCATTATTATTAATTGCATTCAAGGAATTAATTGTGGAAGCTACTAAAAGTTTCATACCTATTAAGAAATATTGTTCAAGGTTTAGGCCTAAATGGTTGTCAAATGAACTAATGAGACTCGTAACAGAGAAGAAAAATGCTTGGGATGCATATAAATTATCAAGAGACTCAGAAGCCTATGGCAGATATAAGTTAATCTGTAATCGGGTGACAAAGGAGGTTCGGCAGGCGAAGGCAGATTACGAGAAATCCTTGGCAAAAGATGCTAAGAAAAACAGCAAGGATTTCTTTACTTATATAAACTCTAAAAGGAAGGGGATGAATCTGATTGATCCACTTGACATCGATGGTTCGACTGTTGATGATCCTGCTCAGATATCAAACAAACTGAATGAGTATTTTGCATTTACATTCACACGTGAGGAATTATTAAGGTTTGAAAATGGCAGAAGGTTATCAAATTGTAACAAGATACTTAATGATTTTGTAATAACTGAGAGCAAAGTGGAAGAGAAATTGTTGAAGTTAAACGTAAGAAAAGCACCTGGGGTGGATGGGATCTATCCAGTTATATTAAAGGAGGCGGCAAAGCAACTAAGCAAACCCTTAGCCATAATTATGAGAGCATCCTTGGACTCAGGGGAGGTTCCCACGGACTGGAGATGTGCAAATGTATCCCCAATTCACAAAGGGGGATCGAAGGGTCACACGAGTAATTACAGACCAGTTAGTTTAACTTCTGTTCCGGGTAAAATAATGGAGTCGCTGGTTAAAGATGCATTGCAGGATCATCTAGACAAGACTGCAGCAATAATTCAGACACAGCATGGGTTTGTTAAGGGAAAGTCTTGTCTGACAAATTTGATAGTATATTATGATGTGGTTACAAAGGAACTGGATGCAAAAAATAATTTTGATATCATATATTTGGATTTCAGGAAAGCTTTTGACACTGTTGCGCATGGAAGACTGTTGTACAAATTGGAGCAGAATGGTATTAAGGGTAAGTTGCTACAATGGATAAAAGGATGGTTAAGTGGGAGAAGACCGAGGGTGGTAATCAATGGGTGCTGCTCTTCTTGGACTAATGTTATTAGTGGTGTCCCACAGGGTTCGGTGTTAGGTCCACTGTTGTTTTGTATATTTATCAATGATATTGATGAAGGTATATCAGGCTTAATGTCGAAGTTTGCAGATGATACAAAGGTTGGCAGGGTTGTTAAGACAGTAATGGCAATGTGCTACTGCAACAGGATCTAGATAATTTGGGCAGATGAGCTAAGAAGTGGCAACTGAAGTTTAACCGTGACAAATGCAAAGTACTGCATATGGGTAGAAGTAACCCCAGAGAAACGTACCAACTGTGTGGTACTACACTTAAGGTGGTAGAAAATGAAAAAGACCTGGGAGTAATTGTGCAGGCAGATATGAAGTTTTCTGAGCAATACAGACAGGCTGCCAGGGCAGGTCATGGGGTTTTGTCAATGATATATAGGAATTTTGCTAGCAGGGAAAAGGAGGTGATTATCCCTCTGTATAAGGCAATGGTCAGGCCATGCCTTGAGTACTGCGTACAGGTCTGGAGACCTCATTTTAGGAAGGATGTAGATTTACTTGAGCGTGTACAGAGAAGGGCAACAAGATTGGTGAGGGGAATGAAGGGATCCTCTTACCAAGAGAGGCTTAAGTTCTGCAAATTGCAGTGGCTGGAGACCAGGCACCTGTGCGGTGATCTGATTGAGGTATATAAGGCCTTGAATGGGTTGAGCATGCTGAATTCTGATGGGATCCTTCCACTTGTTCAGATTACGAACCTAAGGGGGCATAAATTCAAATTAAGAAAAGACAGATGTAGAATAGATGTGCAGAAATTTGCCTTTAGCCAGCGGGTGGTTAATTGCTGGAACAAACTTCCATCTGTCGTTGTGGAAGTTGATAGGTTGAATAAATTTAAAGAGAAACTGGACAAGCATTTGGAGAGAATGGTGTGTTTTTTTTTTTTTTTGTTGGCTGATGCTGCATAAGCTCATACATTTGCTTTCTTGCATCACATGCTGCTGCTGCTACTACTACTACTATTATTAATTATTTTTTATTTTATTTTAATTTTCTCATTAGAATTTTCTAGACTCCGAATCGGGGGTGTTGAAAATACCAATTGCTTGCAGAATATTTCAGAGTTGTTCATGAGGTATTTATATAGTCCTGTGTATAACTTCTATGGCATGCAAAAAAATATTTTTTTTGCTACTATACAATTGCTGTTATGAGAAATGCCATCAAAATGTATGAGAAACATAATGTTTAAATTCCACTAATAACTTGCAGTCACTTAACAAATACATCACATTCCCAAGATAAATTACTTTTCTCATGGCATGCCCCAAATTGATGCTCTTAAAGGGAAATGTAATCTTTTGATTAATTTCTTCATAAAAGCATCAGTGTGGAGAAATGTAATCTCTGGATGAGTGAGTTCTGAATATTTTGCATCTTGAGCCTTATCTTCACCCTGTTTTCCACTTTTTAGAGGGTGGATATAGGTCTCAAAAATGAAAAATTTTATGAAACAGAATGCTTGCCAAGGTAACATGAGCACAAGGCAGTTCACATGTACAGTGGTGGACAAAAAAATGCATTACTTTGTGAATGTTGCAAATAATGTGTTTTGCGCTGCATTGTGGGTTGCAGAAATTTTCGAAATGTATTTGTTAGATGGGATATATATCTGTGAATGAAATCCAATAAAGACTCCACCTGATATACCTAATTGTCATAAATATCTTCCCAAAGGGTAAAATGTGTAATTAATGGAAATATAAGAAATCATGCAAATGGCAATCATGATAACCAAACATACATTCTATTGCATTTACATGTACAAACTGAAATGACAAGTTAACATAATAGTATTATATACTGTAAATCAGCAAAATAAGTCCTCAATATTTTGTTGTTCCTCCTCGAGCTGCAATTACAGTCTTACAACGATCTGGCAAAGAGTTAATCAACTTCTGGATATACAGTTGTCCAGTTTCATGGTACCATACCTTTACAATGCTCCCCTGCAGCTGAAACTTACTTGGCTTCTTCCGAGCAATTTTAGATGATATTATGTACCAGCAATTTTAAAATCTGGACTATTGCAGGGCCTATGCAATGCTAATGCCAACATTTCTAAGGTATGATTGCACCTTAAGGGAGAAAAACGAGGGAAAACATTGGTGTAAGGTTTAAGCCTTATGAGACAAGTAGACAAGCACGTCATTAAATCAAAATAGAATAAAACTTACCAATTTTGCTGTGTGGCAAGGTGCTGAGTCCTGTTGAAAAATGCATTTTTGGAAGTCTGTGTGGTGATGCCTAATAACAGGTTTCAGGCACTCCTCCAAGATAGTGTAGGTTTCTGCATTCACCGTTCCGTTAATAAACTTAATTCACCCCACTCCTTTGCTTGTTATGCATCCCCAGACCATTTGACCGGTGGGGAACTTGACAGCCGGTGTTCATGCAGTCAGGATGGTATGCCTCCGATTTTCATCTTCTGACATATCGCTTCCCATCCGAGCCATGCAGGCTGAATTTCAATTTGTCAGAAAGGATGGTGTCTCGTTGTTTTGTCCATGAAACATGCATTTTAGCCCAAGCAAGTCGCTTCTTCCTCATTTGTTGGATCAACAAAGGCTTCTTCTTGGGCCGATAGGCATGCAGACCACATTCTGGAAGCTGTATTTGGATAGTTCATGCACTTGTTTCAACACCAGAGGCCATGTCAAAGTTCAGATTTAGAATGAGCACTAGCATGCTGGTTACAAAGGCATAGCCATTTCAAATATCAATCTTGGGAAGGCATAGGCACTCTCTTACAGCCTGATCCAGTTCTTTTCTTCACATCACCGCTTTCATGCTTTAATTTCAGCACCTGGGATACTATTGACTGGTGGCAGCCTATTTTATCAGCGATAGCACACGTAGAAAGCCCTTCCTGGGACAGAGCAATAGCTGTGCTTTTTTTTTCTTGTTGTCAACTGAATATATGGAGCCATACTTACACCTCTGCAAAACAGGATACTAATCAGCATTATACCCTTCAAACGCCCTGTTTATAGAAATGGCTGATGCAATACCTTGCAATTACTGTCTGATGCCATAGAAGCATTATCTGATGCAATACCTTTGCTTTGCGACAAACAAAATGACTGTAGTCAAGCAATATCTTATACGTTTCACTACAAATATTACTTTTTTTAAGGTGATGCAGTTTTTTGTCTGTCACTGTATACGTGAAATGATGTGCATGACAAGCGGCATTCATGAGTAGCAGCACAGTTGGTGGAATTGCCATCCTCCCTACGCCGGGTGGAAAAGACCCGAGTTCGAATCCCGTCGATGATGGGAGAAATTTTTATGGGCCTTTTCACAACATGGCTGAGTTAGTCAGTGTCAAGAAAGGGTAGCATGGTTTTTTCCTCCTGGAAACTCAGGTTTTTGGCCAGCAGACAAATTGAGCGGTTTCAAGCAAGATAGTACTTTTATAGAAATACAACTAGTTGAACTTGGAACAGATTCTCCACTTAAATTGATGGCAAGCACCTGGTTTTTAGTACTTTTGAGAAACATTCTTTCTTTTTTGTATAAAAGCCATAGGCCAAATTGGTGTTTGGATTCACATTTTTAAATAAATCTTGTCCTTTTTAGTACGAGAATTACGAAATCAAGATACACATCACTGCCAATGAATGAGCATTTCAATGATGGTATGGAAGTTTGAAGTTATACACTAATCTAACTGATGAAATTTGATGTAGATTTCCCATTAGAATTTTAAAAAAATAATAAGTATTCCAGTTCTGTAAGAGTACTTACATATAGATAATTATTTTTAAATGTATATAGATAATTCATTTTTAAAAATATTAATATATTGAATTTAATAATATGCATGCTTTCTGTGCCTTTAGCAAATTTAATAATATGCAGTATAATAGCTATGCCTCTTTACATGTGGTTTGGATTCAGTTCTTTTCACCTGACTTGTGATTTATTTCTGTTGAAGCAAGAGTTTGTAAAATTCAGTAATAACAGAGATAAGTTTTTTTTTTTTTGTTGCATTTCTGAGCTTTTATGGACTACTTATGGCATGCCTGATCCTTACTCTTTGTTATCAGTCAGAAATGATCGCTGTTAACTAGCATATGTTTTATGCTGGCAGATGACTAAATATCATATCCAGAACTTGTGCATCTCACTTGACTTTTGTACCAATTGGAGGTTGAAGTCTGTGTGAATACTTATTTCCCAAGTGTGGATATTCTGGCTATGAAGAAAATGTGAACCTCAATTTTTCATGGAATCTAGATTTCTATAATGACTGCTCATACCGCATGAATATTAAGAAGTTTATTTAGCTATTAACTAAATCACTATACATTAAGGTAATATTTCAACAACCTTATTGGAACCCATCCTCAGACCTATACATAGGCTTTTACCAGCCTCCTGCTTGGTGAATGTCTCAATTCTGACGGCACATTTTGAGACATTTGGCAAACAGGAGGCTGGCAATAGCCTATGTATAGGCTGAGGATGGGGTCTGGCAAGGTTCCTGAAATGTTATCTTAATGTATAGTGATTTAGTTAATAGCTAAATAAACTATCTTAATATTCACATGATTGTAAGAGTGGTCATTATAGAAATCTAGATTCGATGGGAAACCGCCATGTAATGTCCTTTTCCAACTATATTAAATCCCAATTTTTACCTTATAAGGACAAGTCTGGCTTTGCTTCATTCTAGATATTTCACGAAAATCGGATTTAATATGGGATAATATGGTAGCTGCTTTATATTTAATTTTAATTGAATTCATTACATTTTATACACCAGAACATCTGGTAATGCGTTGTTGGGGGTTTTTGGTATATTTGGTTACTTTACTCATAGAATTAGCAGAAGCATACGATGCAAGAAAGCAAGCTTATATAGCATTGGCCAAAAAAAACAAAAAAAAACCTTCCCATTTCACACATCCATTCACTCCAAAGGTTTGTCTACTTCTGCCTTGAACTTATTTAAGTTGTCAACCTCCACTACAGCAGATGGAAATTTGTTCCAACAATCAACCATCCACTGGCTAAAGCCAAATTTCTACACATTTATTCCTATAACTGTTTTTCCTCAATTTGAGTTTGTCCCCTCATGTGAGTAATCTGAGCAAGAGGAAGAATCCCATCAGCATTGAGCTTTCTCAAACCATTCAAAGCCTCGTACACCTCAGTCAGATCAACTCCGAAGGTGCCTAGTCTCCAGACTCCACAATTTGCAGAACTTAAGCCTTTCTTGATAACAGCAACTCTTTGTTCCATTCACCAATTTCGTTGCCCTTCTCTGTACTTGTTCCAGCAGCTCTGCCTTCCTAAAATGAGGCCTCCAGACCTGTATGTGATACTCAAGGTGTGGCCTGACCATTGCCTTATATAAGGAAATAATCACTAGTTATCCCTATTAAAAAATTCCTGTATATCATTGACAAGACACCATGAGCTACTCTTGCAGCCTGTCTACACTGCTCAGAAAACTTTATATCTGACTGCACAATTATCCCTGGGTCTTTTTCGTTCTCCACGAGTGTAGTGCCACACGGTATGTTACTCTGGGGTTACTGCTACCCTTATGTAGTACCTTACATTTGTCAATGTTAAACTTCAGTTGTCACCCCTGAGCTCATCTACTCAACTTTTCTAGTTCCTATTGCAGTAGTGTATTGTCATTACTGTTATTAACAACCATGCCAACCTTCATCATATCATTGATAAATACAGAAAACAGCAATGGGCCCAACACCAAACCCTCGGTGACTCCACTAATAATGTTAGTCTACGAAGAGCAGTGTCCATTTATTACCACTTTGTCTTCTCACACTCAACCGTCCATTTATCCATAGCAGCAATTTGCCCTTAATTCCATGCTGCTCTAATTTGAACAGTAGTCTTCCATGTGCAACAGTATCAGAAGCATATGATATCAAAATTATATTTTGCATCCAGTTCCTTTGTGACCACATCATAGTATCTAAACAAATTGGTCAGAGAAGACTTCCCTTTAACAAACCTATGCTGAATCTGAACCATAACTACAGTCTTGTCTAGATGATCTTGTAGTGCTTCTTTAGTCAGTGACTCCATTATTTTTCTTGAAACAAAAGTTAAACCAACAGGTCTGTTAATTATTCATGTCACCCTTTGATCCCCCTTTGTGAATTGGGGACACATTTGCACATCTCCAGTCCATGGGACCTGCACTGAATCCAAGGAAGCTCTCATAATTATGACTAAGGGTTTGTTTATTTCCTTTGCTACCTCCTTTAATATAACTGGATAGATTCCATCCACTCCAAGTGCCTTTCTTATGTTCAACTTCAAAAATTTCTCCTCCACTTTGCTCTCAGTTATTACAAAATCATTTAGCGCCCTGCTAACTTAGATGTTAGCATTAGCTTTAGTAGAGGCATGTGATGCAAGAAAGCAAGCTTATGCAACATCAGCCAAAAAAAAAAACTTATTTCACCCCTCCATTCGTTCAAATACCTGTCCAGCTCAGCCTTAAATTTATTTAGGCTATCAACTTCCACAACAAAGAATGGAAGTCTGTTCCACCAACCAGCTACCTGCTGGCTAAAGGCAAACTTCCGCACATCTATCCTACATCTGTCTTTCCTCAATTTGAATTTATGCCCTCTCAGGTGATTATTCTGAGCAAGAGGAAGAATCCCATCAGCATTGAGCATGCTCAAACCATTCAAGTCTTTATACACCTCAATCAGATCACCCAGGTGCCTAGTCTCCAGACACTGTAATTTGCAAAACTTAAGCCTTTCTTTGTAAGAGCAACCCTTTGTTCCATTCACTAATCTTGTTGCCCTTCTCTGTACTCGTTCCAACAGCTTTACATCCTTTTTAAAATGAGGCCTACAGACCTGTATACAGTACTCAAGGTGTGTGGCTGACCATTGCCAAGGGGATAATCACCTTCTTATCCCTGCTAGAATTTCTGAGTTACCCTTTGCATCCTTTGCCAAAGATTTGTCATAATCTGTCTTCACTTGCCAAACCTCCTTTGACTTTATTACAGACTAGCTTATATCTACCTGTGTCACCTGATAATTTATATGTATCCCATGCATTTTTCTTCTCTGCCACGAGTCTCATTAGTTCATTTGACATCCATTTAGGCCTAAACCTTGAACAGTATTTCTTAGTTGGGACAAAAAGCCTTGTAGCTTCCGGGATTACTTCCTTGAATGCTTCCCATTTAGAATTTGCTGTTGATCACATCATCAGTTGGTTCCATTGCATAAAATTTAGAAACTGTCTGAGACCATTGTACTCACCTTTACAAAAACCCTTCCCTTTACTCCTGATGGTAGTAACTTCTTTGTGTTGTTGTTGTTATTTGATTTTTAGGAGCATTAGCAACTAAGGCCATATTGCTCCGGGGATATGCGGTGGTCATTCCCTGACCCTTCTGCATACTCTGTATTTGGTGGTCACGGGCTCGAACCCCAGTCTAATCAAGGAGTGTGTGCTACGCACTGCTGCTCCTACCCACCTAGCTATGGAGGCGCCACTTCTTTGAGTAAATCCCACATGAGCATACTGTGACCACTGCCACCTAGTGGTTCCTTTATTTGCAGATTCTTAATGCATGAAGAATCACTGCTGATTATCAGATCAAGAGTATTACTCCCTCTAGTTGCCTCTTGATCATTCTGCTCTAGAAAATAATCATTCACTAAATCCACAAAAGCCTTGATAGTGTGTGACCACCTCACAAGTTCCAGTCAATATCTAGGAAGTTAAAATCCCTCGTTATAAGACAATCTGATATACTGGTCCACTATTTCTCTGTACAGTTGTTCATTGTAATCAGAGTCATTAGGCCTATAACACATTCCTACTCTCAACTTTTGTTTTTCCACTGCTTATGTCATATCAGACTGACTTAATATTGCACTGTCCACCCATGTCAACTGGATGCACTTTGATTTTATGCACTTCTTAACTAACAGCATAACCTCTCCTCCCTTCCTATCCTTTCTGTACACATTGTACTCCTCAAATTCCAATTCTGCATTCCTTATATCTGTGTGACACCATGTCTCTGATATCGCAATGATTTGATGTCTTGACTAGTAACTCAAATTCATCAAATTTACTTACTAAACTCCTAGCATTGGTGTACATACAAGTATACATGCACCTGCCCTTACTCTTAGTTACCCTAACACATCCCATATATTTACTTGTTCCACGATGATTCCCAGCAGTCCAACCTCCAGCACTTTGCTTTCCAGGCTGCTGCTCATTCCAATAGAAGCAATGCAAGAATTGCTTTCACCTCTGCCTGTAGCTATTGTTAATCTAGTAGTCTGTGAATCCCCCCAAGCTAGCAGTTTTCCAACCCACCTAACACTGCCATTAGCATCATCAAATATTCTTGCACCCTTTCTGTTTAAGTGTATCCCATTCCTGTAAACCATTTTGTGCAATATGCTACTTTATGTGGAATTTATAAGTGTTGGTGTTCACAGTTGATATGCATGTTATGCAAGCTGAAAACAAAAACAGAATAATTAATAGGGGAAACTATAATTCCTCTTCTGAGGAATTATGGGGAGATTTGAACTGCAATCTTCTGACCTATTGTAAACCCACTACATTATAATGAAAGATATTGGTAAAAGCAAGAGATGTTGACAGCCAGTCAGAGCAATTATACATCCAGGGCCCTGTTAAAGGGATGAGTTTAAACATTACATTTGTACTTTTTTCAGCCTCATACAGTTTGTGGTATTCTTATCTTTTCCACTTTTCAAACTATTAGATTTCTTGAGGGTCAGAAAATATATGCTTTAGTATTGTGCCTATTTTTAGCGTTACTAGCCATTAATACTCCCCCCCCCCCAAATGAACATGGATATGACTATGTTATATTTGGATATATTTATTCATTGCTAGATATTTATGTGTGACTCTTTTTTGTTTCATGGCAAAGTTTTCTGTAGATAAACAGGAAGTATTATATTTTTTATATATAACATAATTCTATTTCTTGTTTGTCTTTTTGTGTAATTGTACCGTATAATAGTTTTATTTAATGTAAATTAAACTGGCTGATGCTGTATAAGCTTGCTTTCTTGCATCATACTTGCAACTACTTCCCTGAATACTTCCCATTTGGAATTTGCTGTTGCTAGCATCATCAGTTGGTCCCACTGCGCACAATTTGAAACTGTCTGAGACCTCTGTAGTCACCCTTGCGAAGGCCTTCCCCTTTGCCCTTGACGGTGGTTGTGTTTTTGATTAGATACCGCATTAGTGCACTGTGGTTGCTGCTGCCCTGTGGGTCTTTTGTCTGCATGTTCTTGGTGTAGGAGAGGTCACTGCTGATAACCAGATCAAGAGTATTAGCAATTAAGAGTAAGAGCATTAGCAAGAGTTTGAAAAATAAAAATCAAACAGTGGGACTCTTACGGTTTGTTCTATCAGGAATTTGTTTCAGTAAAAAGAAACCCATTACGGTTCTTTTTCTTGAGGGTCAAAACCAAGCCTGTGGGAAACACTCCAATTACTTTACAAATAACTACTTTTAAATTACTTTACAACATACAGATTACTCTGTTTTTGACTGTGACTATAAGATAAGGGAACATGCATCATCCTAATCCTTGGTTACAATCCTATAACTCGTCATGTACACAAAAATGTTTGTCATTTTACGTGAGTTAAAATTAACATCAGTGAACGTTTGAATAGTGTTCCAGTACAAAGTTTCACAGCTTTCTCTGACTGTTGTTTTATTACTTAAAAAATTGGATATAGAGATAACATGAACATCAGTATTTATACTTACATAGATTATATTTTACAGCAGGCTAAAATACAAGAAGCAATATAAAGAAATATATATATATATTATATTATGTGGTGATAATAACCTTTGCGAATTGTTGGAATGGCTTAATCATCGTGGCACCAAAAATTTGTTAAACATTAATTTTTGCTAAAACTATCATTAGCAGGAGCCAATACAAGACGAGATTTTTTTTTCCGATTTTTTTTTTTTGAGAAAAGTATCCATTTCTATACTGAAGAAATTCCATTTTTTATCTTATTTTACAGATATTTGCTAATATCACAGATAACATTTCATTTTCAGTGAACATCACTGATGATTTTTTAATGGAACCCTACAGAAAAACAACAGCACATCAAAGAATTTACACCATTTTGTTCATATACAGAGATGAAATATAACTACAAAATATTTACAGGAAAAAAAAAATGTTTTTTTGAACTTCAGACATTAAACAAAATAGAAAATATGGGGAAAAAAATTCCCATTTGCAGAATTCTGTCACATGGAGAGTAGTAAACCACAGAGAATACTGAATAGTTTATTATATATTTGAATTCCTGTAAGACCACAGCTGAGAGCTCATTGTAACAGTATGTCATCCATTCTCTGTATTATAATCAACAAAATACTGTATTATTCTTGTAAAACACCAGTGCAGCTGTTACCAGGGCCAATCCTGAAGGGGTTGTAGCAGGTGCAATGTGTCAGGGATGCAAATCCCAGAAAAGAGGTGTTCTTTCCAGGCAAAGAAAACTCCTTGCTGTTCTTTGCCCCAACATTAATTCTTGAACACAATGGACCCCAGCACAGGCTCTGGTTGTCACAGAGCATAAACCTCCATATTTCTGTATTCAAAATTAGAGAATAATAATATGATTTTTCTTTTGTATGAATAAGTGTATGTGCACAGCCAATATGCATGTTGAGCATACTGAAAAACATAGAATAAAAACAACAAAAAAAAAAAAAAAAAACATAACTCATGTGGAAAAGCCTATTCCCTCTACATAAGATCAGGTGACAATAGCAATGAAGAGCCCATTAACGATTCATCCTGTTTCCAATAGGATTCAAGTCAAGACCGCTCAAAATGAGTGACAAGCTATAACATGTATGAGACCCTTTTCTTTTACAATTCACCTGTGACAATATTAAAAAAAGGATTTTTTAAGATAGAGCAAAGTCCCTTGTAATGTGAGGCCCTAAGCTGTAGCTTGTTTAGCTTATATGTAAATTCAGCCCTGATCTTCCAACCCACACTGCACCAGTGTGGCAGCTTATGGTCCATTTCCCTCAACACGAATTGTTGAGGAGGCTTTCATCCTTCAGTGGATTGATTATGGCTGCAGTTTTTCTTTTTCAGCAAGGTTGGGATACTTCCCCATTGGAGTCTTGAAGTGCCACACATTTTGGACATATAGTCACCTGACTAATGGATTAAAGAGGTCTAATCGGTTGGTCTCCAGCATTTTTCCATTCGATTTCTTTCTATAGGCTTATGTCAAACAATTCACTCATATTTAACCCTAGGGGATCACATCTGGTGAGTATGGGCTTGGCACACCTAGGATCCTGAGCTGGATATCATCATTCTTCTCTTTCTTGGTGATTTCCTTCTACTTGTGACTCTCTCTCTCTCTCTCTCTCTCTCTCAGGGTAACTTGGGGAATCTTTTTTTTTTTGGCTGGTGCAGCATAAGCCTCAGGCTTCCTTGCCACCATGTAGCTATTAATAAAAAAAAATAAAAAAAACTGTATAGGTTAAAAGAAATAAATGATAAATTAACATAATGGCACAGTTTCTTGTACATATTATCAAGGAAATTTTATATTTGCAATTCGACATGCAGGTACAAGCAATTATTGAATTTTTATAGGCTGTATATTATTATCAGCCATATAGTGCAAGAAAGCCTGAGGCTTATGCTACACCAGCCATGAGAGAGAGAGAGAGAGAGAGAGAGAGAGAGAGAGAGAGAGAGAGAGAGAATGAATGATGATGACGATATCCAGCTCAGGACCATGGGTGTATCTTTATGTTATAATTTAGTTTAATAAGCAATTAAATTTAATGACCACCATATTATAGTTTTAAAACATACAGCCATTTCCTGATCAATATAACCACAATATTCAGGGCTGTTACTAGTATGAGCAGGAAATTATGCTCCCAGATAACATGAGTACAGACTTTTTCTTCATTTGTATACTTCTCACTTTCCTTCAATTATATATTTTAATGCTTTGGGCTATTGAGGGCAGGAGTGTTTATATTTGTAATTTTGTCCTAATTTCCTATTGACTTTTGCCTCCTCTTAGCAAAAATGCTAGAATAACTGTCTATGACTACATCACATAATTCAGACATAACAGATAAATCTAAGTGAATACACACACACACACACACACACACACACAATGATCAAGTTTCAGGTTTCACATAACTCTGCTTTTAAAAAAAAGTTATCAAAAAATACTTATCACTGCTGCACTTTTCAGATTGTTGTTATACAAATTTAATGACATCTTGTCATTTCCAGTTATCTGTGGCTTCCAGAAATACAAATAAGCCAACACATTTGGTATTCTTTTTACTTATAAATAAATTTAAATCTGTATTTTTTGCTTTAGAAATGGAGGTCAGTATTTCAAGAGGTTGTGCCCACAAAAAAAAAAAAAAAAAACTAAAAGCAATTTGTGCTATCATAAATTTATGTGATGTCATTTTGGTTACTGGAGGTCCTTTATAAACTACTATCATTCTTTGCAAAAGTAATGCAGCATTTTTTCTGCTGTTTCTAAAATAAAAACATTGGCTAAATTTGTTGTTGCCAATTATTAAAATTACTTTGTTTAAACTGCACAGTTATTGTCAGACCAAAAGAATATGTGATATTGTGTGTGTTATGTGACTGTAGAGGTCTGTTAACATGTGAATTGAAATCTTGGAATCAGGCTTGTCTGACTTTGTGCAGATTTTCTTTCCAAAAATTCAGGTTGTGCATGGTAAGCATATCTTGCTATAAAAGTTGGCTTGACAGTCCACTTTACTGAAGAGAAAGTCTAGATCCGTTAGTTAAACTTCAGCCTGGTGTGTCTAGCTCCTGGTGAAGCACTTGAACCTCTTGTACATGATACTAATGCAAATTTGATGCAAGTAGCATGCACTGAATGAGACACTCAGTTTCATTGTTTCATACTGCAGTCTGGAAGGGCTTATGGGCACTGCATTTAGTTTTGCTTTCTAACTGCCATCTTGAACACAACAGTTTTGTTGGATAGTGATAAACGCATGAAAATTGGGATGTCAGCACTGCAGAAATGGATGGTGATACTTTTTTGACTGCTACAGCTGTAGAATTTGCTTGGCATGTACTTTGTGTATTACTAATATTATTAGTAATACACAAATGCATTACTATTAATAATGCACTTTGTGTATTATTAGTATAAAACTAATACACAAAGTGCATATCATGGCTGGTGTAAATGTTTTTGCAGTGCCTCAATGTCTTTATATTTGAATCATCTGTTATGACCATTTTTTAAAGATGATTTGTGTGTTAATGTGACTGCATTCACACTATCATCCAGTAATGCCACCACATTGATCGTTTAAAGTCTAATGACAGTGTATAGTATAATTGAAGTATTTTGCAAAATTAGCATTCCTATTGAGTAATTTAGCTAACATTATTATTGTTTTTGGGACCATCATCAAAACCAGTGCCTCAATATAAAAGACTTCATACAAGTTTGAGGTTATAAAACTCAAGAAATATGAAAGTTGGATTTCTCATAGCACTGAATTCTTAATGCTAATATGCTTGACTTAATAATATCTAATAAATTTAATATTAATGTAAACATTGCTGATGAAGATTATATGGGATCCATTAATGCTTTGACATTCAAGACTTTATTAAGCAAAATTCCTATGAACAAAATATATTCATCCAAACCACAATTTCTATTTGCTATTTCTATATACAAATAAAGAAATAATTCTTTTTTTTTTTTTTTTTTTAACTTTGTACATAATAAGTCTTCTGGTATTGAGCCAGGAATTGTTTAGCTTCCAGTATGTGTTATATTTATTTTATTTCCATGTATGCATAGAGTGATTATAATACTGTGTTACTTTGGAAGACCTGAAGGAAGAAAATGGCTACTTATAGAGTGCTGACATTTAGAATGGGCAGTAATAATAAAATCCATTTATTTTTTTTACTAGTCAGAAGTACAAAGCAGTAAGACATGACAATACTGAGAGCTAAGGAACACAAGTTTGGCCGAAGCAATCTGGTCAAAGTTCACTCCAGAGCAGAGACAAAGCACATGACACTGCAGACAGTGACAGTCATAGCATGCCTTGAGACAGCTATAAGTGCTGGCATAATGACTAATAAAATAAACAAACAATATGATCATTTAAAATAAAAATATGTAGTTGGTAAGGAAAGTATAGAAAAAAGCAATTGATTGTGATTCATTTGAATTAGCTTTCTGCATGATAAAGAAGAGCTTTATTCTGAATTATTAAGGGCATGGTCCAAATTCCAGAAGTTAACAAAGATACTGTTAAATGGAAAGTGCTTCTCAGGATTTTCTGGCAATTTTCCATGCAGTGAATTATCAAATTTCAGGGCAGCCAATGGCAGGTTTATATGATATGCATAAACACAGAGATTATTGTACCAAATCAAAAAGTTGTTTCACAATAGTTGTGGCAATTAACCATGAAAGGTTGTGATTTTACAGACTCATAGCTGTACTTAAAGAAAAAAAAAGTCCATCTAAGAAACTAGTATTCAATAAAGAATTTTTTTGAAGTTTGAGTTAGAAACACTTGCCCAAAGTGGTCAAGCATAAAGAATGTTGGGTTTGATCATTGAAAAATATTTGATAATAATATGGGCAGAGTGAGGTATAGTGAATTGCATGATTTCTGCAATGCAGAAAGCAGTGGTGAAAAATAAAACTTCTGTGAACTACCATCCATGGGTAAATGGCTATGGATGACCTATAAGAATGGATACAAGTTCACTGTGGGGCTTGTGTTTGAAGATTATTATTATTAATAGCCATATGACGCAAGGAAGCCTGAGGCTTATGCTGCACCAGGAAAAAAAAAGTTCCCGAGTTACACTGAGAGAGAGAGAGAGAGAGAGAGAGAGAGAGAGAGAGAGAGAGAGAGAGAGAGAGAGAGAGAGAGAGAGAGAGAGAGAGAGAGAGTCAAAAGTAGAAGGGAATCACCAAGAAAGAGAAAAATGATGATGCTCAGGACCCTTTGTTAGTTAAGCGTTGTTGCCATACAAATAGCAATTTCTCTGCTGCTGCTCTTCATAAGCACTACTGATGAATATGCCATGTGGGCCTCTGTCACAAAAAGGCTTATTCAACATTATACAGAAATTTGCAGAAACTACTCATATCTGTAGTTTCTTTGTATGTTATGGTATGGGAATGTGACACTTTCTAATAGTATTGTTGATGAGACTGCTGTTACAATGACTGACAGCAAAGTATGTAATTCATTCATCTGCTAGTGGCAGAGTGCTTGCTACACAGATGTGTCTTCCTGAAAAAGACAGCATAGATATATATATAAAAAAAGAAAAACATTTAAAGACCATATTGGGAATGTGCCAAAGGAAAATTGTGAGTAGCAGTTGATGTGCTTCTACAATTCCAGCATTTATTGGTGGATATTGATATTGGTGGACATTGTATTGATCACTTTGCCAATGTCCCTTACCCCTTGTGGTACTTTATGAAACCCCTCCATGCATACTTTTTCTGCATTTCCTGACTATTGTTCATTTAAATTTTGCTCTCTGCAATTAGTTGTTTTCCATATGCAGGCCTTCAAAGTGACACAGTTTAATTGACACTCTTATTGTGCATTTAAATTTTAAATACTACCTAACTCACTACTGAGTTATCCTAACAAAGTTAGGATAATTCAGTAGAGTGAGTTATCCTAACAAATGTGTACTCTTATAAAATTTTTGAGTTGAAACACAAACAGTATAAACAAATCATGTGGGAGTTGCTAATGTAAAGCCAGTCTGTAGTTAAACTAGTGTATCAAATGAAGACAATTATTTTGCTATAAGCACACCTTAAAACCAGAATTTCTCTATTTTTACTGTTCATGCTTGTAAAAGTCTCTGTCTGAAATGCAGATCAACTTTTACCAGGGAATAAGAATGGAAGTATGTCATATTAGACATCAAGGAGGAGCAGATGTTAGATATTATATAATTTTTAGTAGATGAAGGTGAAACACTAGTGAATATTCATCTTTGAGTGAAATTGGTCTGATTGAGGTGTTTAAGACCTTGAATGGTGACATGCTAGCCGACCGGGTGCTAGCTGGGTGGGTAAAGTGCCTGCCTGGCAACCCAAAGGTTGCGGGTTCGGATCTCACCTCGGGCTTGGATATTACGATGGTGACGTACTCTCCGGTTGGACCTCACGGCCACAATACACAAAGGAAACAGGAAAAAACTGGTTCCTTCATGTATTGCTCACATCATACGATAAGAAAAAAAGAAAAGTGACATGCTTGTGTGAATGGTTTCTGTAAGTAGGTGTAGTTGTTTAAACTCTGTTTATAGAATTTGGATGACCTATCTGGCCAGACCAAGCAGGATCTCTTATCACTCATGAACATGTGGCAGTAGAAAGACTAATTTGAGATAACAGGTTGATTTCATCTCTTCAAACTCTTTCAAGAGTACTTGACTGGAAAGCAATTTGCATCATTCGGTAGTGTGGTACCACACTCAGAGTGGTGGAGATTGAAAAAGATGTAGGGATAAATGTATAGTCCTCAGAGGAATACAGATGGGCCACTAGAACAGCTCACGGGGTTCTGTCAATGATATATAGGCATTTTTCCAGGGGACAAAGTGATTTATCCCTTTATAATAAGGCAATGATCTGGCCACATCTTGAACATTGTATACAGGTTTGGAAGCCTCATTTTAGAAATGATGTGGATCTATTAGAATAAGTAAAGAGTAGAGCAACAAGATTATTCAGGGATACGAAAGGGTACTTTTATGAAGAAAGGGTTCAATTCTGTAAACTGTAGCATCTGGAAACTAGGTACCTGCAAGGATGCCTGATTGAAGTGCTTAAGAGATTGACTAAACTAAATGCTGATGGCATCCTTACTCTTTCTTGGACAACACGCAAAGAGGACATGAATTGGGAAAGGATAGTTGCAAGATAGATGTATAAAAATTGTTTTCAGCCAGAGAGTAATTGATTGTTGGAATAAACTTTCATCTGGTGGTTGAAGGTGAGTTTTAATAAATTTAGACAATTTAATGGACTGCTCATGGGGTTTTGTCAGTGATATACAGAAACTTTGCTAACAGGGATAAAGAGGTGATTATTCCTTTGTACAAGGCCATGGTTAAGCCACATCTTGAGTACTGTATATAGGTCTGGAGGCCTCACTTTAGGATGTAGATTTGCTGGAATGGGTGCAGAGAAGGGCAACCAGACTGGCAAAAGGAACAAAAGGGTGCTCTTACCAAGAAAGGCTTCGGCTCTGAAAATTGCAACATCTGGAGACTAGGCACCTCCAGGGAGATCTGATTGAGGTGTTTAAGACCTTGAATGGATTGAGTAAGCTAAATGTTGATGGCATTCTTCCTCTTACTGTGACTACACACATGGGGCATAAATTCAAGTTGAGGAAAGATGGTTGCAGGATAGATTTGTGGAAGTTTTCCTTCAACCTGAGGGTGGTTGATTGTTAGAACAAACTTTCATCTGTTGTTTTGGAAGTGGGTGGTTTGAATAAATTCAAAGAACTAGACAAATTCTTGGAAGTTATGGATGGGTGAAGTGTGTATGTTTTTTTTTTTTTTTTTGCCTGATGCTTTATAAGCTTGCTTTCTTGCATCATTTGGCATTGCTAATACTAATACTAACCCTTTTATGTAGTTAGTTTACACAGTCAGTCCCAAAACGTTTCATGAGCCATGTAAAATGTTTTGGAAAAGTGTGGAACTTTTTGTTACACAGTTGGTCCGATGAAATTTTTTTAATAATTTCCATATGGTGGACTTAGTAACTCATGCATCTTGAAATATCATCTATGTTGTTGTCTAAATTCTGCAGAGGAAGTGAATGGTATTACTGTGAGTTACTTCACATGTATACAATGTGTGCTGTCATCTGTTATTAAGCTATTAGTCTGTAGTTTGATTCAATTGTATTTATGTATGAACACTGGCATATGTATAATATGGCATCTTTGCTCAGAGTTACAACTTCAGTTATTGATCCCTGAAAAAAAATTGCAAGAGGAGCAATTTTTGCAAATTTTTTTGCAAAAAATAATTTTGCTTTTATGTAAAAGCAAAATTCATTAAAAATAATTTTTTTCATATGCCGAAAAAAGTGTGGGAGAATTAAGAAAATGTAAAACTGTAGAATTGAAATAATTTAATCTCTGCATGTTTTTTTAATTTTTCAGATGGAAATTGACTTCAGATTGTTATGACAAAGTCAGTTGCATAGCAGACAATGGAACTTATTTAATAAACAGTATTCTGACACTGATTGCTCTGTTAGGTAAGAATAACTGAATATGAATTCTTTGAAATGTAGTATGTTTCAATAATTTTATGTAGATAGGAATGTAAGTAAAGACTTCATAACCAATATTGATTACAAATAATTATTGCTGTTCAGGTAGAGCATGGCTTCAGTTGATATATCTCATTGAGCAATCATTTACTACAAAGTACGATTGATCTCATTGTGGAGGCAGTTAAACACAAGTTGCCTTCATATTGCACTGCATACTTTAAAAAAAAGCACTGTTTTTTATTTAAATTGTGTAGTGCAGTACCAAGGAAATTGTGACAAAGTGTCTCCACAATATGAGATTATTGCACTGTGTAGTGTTACATACAAAATGAAGCTATGATCTGCCTGTACAGTGTTTTATAACTCCCATAGTATGAGTCCTTTCCCCCAAATTCATAGAGCATTTAAAACATTTTCATTATGAAGCATCTCACATTGTGGATATTTCTCATCACTGGGTTGTTAGGTTCACTCATGTTGCCTACTTAACCATAAATGAGCCACAATAAGGGTTGAAACCATGATAAAACACTTCTCAGTCAAGAGACAAACAGGGATTGTATGATTTATAGAGTTTTGACCTTTCCTGTTTCAGGCTGAATTTTCTCAGCTTCTTTTCGTTTTACAAACTGTTTTCTTCCTTCGGTTGTTTATCAGAAGCTAATTTTGAGTTTTTTTATTCTGAATTAAACCATGGTTTGGGGAATGGCATAAATTTTAAATGAATAGTAATATTTCTCCGTTGGAGCAGTGTTTTTTTTTTTTTTTTTTTTTATTTAAAGTGCATAGTGAAATACCAAGACAATTCAGTGAAATGCTTACACAATATGAAATAAATGCACTTAGTTGCTTAATATTACATACAAACTGAGGCTGTCCAATATTTTTGTCTCCTGTAATAGGAAACCTTTCCTTCAGAACTTGAGCTATTTATAATAGTCATTATTTATATTCTAGGAAATATTGTTGCATTTTTAGGCATGTTAGCATATATTCATAAAGCAAATATTGTCTTCACCGTGTCCATCCCTATGCAATAAATTGACTCCCAGTGGATGGATTTTCATAAAATTTTATATTTGGCTTGTTTAGAAAAATTTTCCAGGCCATCCAAATTTCATTAAATTCTGACCAGTAGAAATCCAGAAATTTGTAATAATTCAAGATCCCAATAGATGGATTTGTATGCAATTTTATATTAGCATTGGCAATGATGCAAGAAAGCAAACTTATACAGCATCAGCCAAAAAAAAACCCTTCTCATTTCACCCATCCATTCTCTCAAAATGTTTGTCTAGTTCTGCCTTGAATTTATTTAAACTGTCAACTTCTGCATTGGCAGATGGAAGTTTGTTCCAGCAATCAACCACCCGTTGGCTAAAGGCAAATTTCTGCACGTCTATTCTACAACTGTCTTTCCTCAATTTGAATTTGTCATCTCAGGCAATTAATCGGGACAAGAGGAAGAATCCCATTAGAACCTCAATCAGATCACCTTGCAGGTGCCTAGTCTCCAGACACTAATTTGCAAAACTTAAGCTTTCTTTGTAAGAGTAACCCTTTGTTCCATTCACTAATCTTGTTGCCCTTCTCTGCACTTGTTCCAACAGCTCTACATCCTTCCTAAAACAAGGCCTCCAGACCTGTATACTGTACTCAAGGTGTGGCCTGACCATTTGCCTTATACAAGGGGATAATCACTTCCTTATCCCTTCTAAAAAAATTCCTGTATATCATTGACATGACACCATGAGCTACTCTTGCAGACCATCTGCATTGCTCAGAAAACTTCATATCTGACTGCACAATTACCCCCAGGTCTTTTTCATTCTCTACCACCCAGAATGTAGTACCATAGTTGATATGTGAGTCTGCAGTTACTGCTACCCATATGCAGTACCTTACATTTGTCAATGTTTAACTTCAATTGACACCTCTCAGCCCATCTGCTCAACTTTTCTAGATCCTGTTGCAGTAGTGTACTGTCATTAGTGTCATTAACAACCCTGCCAACCTTTGTATCGTCTGCAGACTTAGACATTAAGCCTGATATACCATCATCAGTATCATTAATAACTACAGAAAACAACAATGGACCAAACACTGAACCCTGGGGGACTCCACTAATAACATTACTCCACAAAGAGCAGTGTCCATTGATTACCACTCTCTGTCTTCTGCTGCACTCAGCCATCCCTTTATACATAGCAGCAACTTGCCCTTAATGCCACACTGCTCCAATTTTTATAATAGTCTTCCATGTGCAACAGTATCAAAAGCCTTCCTAAGATCCAAGTATATGATATCAAAATTATTCTTTTCATCCAGTTCATAATCACATCATAGTATCCAATCAGATTGGTCAGGCAAGACTTCCCCTAAACAAACCCATGCTGTGTCCAAACTATAAGTGGTGCCTCCGTAGCCAGGTGGGTAGGAGTGGAAGTGCGTAGCACACGCTTCTTGATTAGACTGGGGTTCGAGCCTGTGACCACCAAATACGGAGGATGCGGAAAGGTCAGGGAATGACCACCGCATATCCCCGGAGCAATATGGCCTTAGTTGCTAATGCTCCTAAAAACCAAATAACAACAACCAAACTATAAATGAAGCTTTGTCTAGATGATCCTGCAGTGCTTCTTTAACCAGTGCCTCCATTAATTTCCCTGGAACAGAAGTTAAACTAACAGGTCTATAATTACTTGTCACCCTTTGATATTCCTTTGTGAATCTGGTCACATTTGCACATGCCTCTTTAATATAACTGGACAGATCCCTTCCACCCCAGGTTCCTTTTTCTTATGTTTATTTTCAACAATTTCTGCTTCACTTTGCTCTCAGTTATTACAAAATTATTTAACTCACTGCCAGATTTTAATACCCCTCTGGCATTCCCCTTCCCGAATAACTCCTCACATATAAATGTTGATGTAAAATACTTGTTGTTTGTTAGCTACCTGAGCAGGATCATCAATAGCTGAACCATCGATGTCAAGTGGACCACTCTCATTCATCCCCTTCCTTCTAGAATTGTATTTAAAAATTTAATAATATTTGGTTCTTTTATAATGATTTGTTGAGTTCTCCCATGTTTCACTAAAATTGGACTAATAGATATCCAGAAATTTATTTATTTTTTTCATACATCTCATCTAGGACTATCCATGTACTGGATATTGTTTGTTGCTCTGTGTTGGTCGGAGGAATGAGTGGCTAATATGGTAAATGCTCTGTTTATGCATAAGTCTTTTTTTTTTTGCTTTCTTTCTCTCTCTCTCTCAAACTTTATTCAAACTATTGTCCACTTCAACAATACTAAGTGGAAGTTTATTCTAACAGTCATTAACTCTGGCTGAACATGAATTACTGTACACGTGTTCTGCAACCAGCCTTTCTCAGTTTAAATCTGTCTCCTTGTGTGTGTTATCTGAGAAAAAGTAAAGATGCCATCATCATTTAGTTTACCCTTTTAATTTGCTGAGTATGGGCTTGGCACACCCAGGGTCCTGAGCTGGACATCACCATTCTTCTCTTTCTTGGTGATTCCCTTCTACTTCTGACTCATGTTCTCTCTCTCTCTCTCTCTCTCACTCAGGGTAATTCAGATTTTTTTCCTTTTTTTTTGGCTGGTGCAGCATAAGCCTCGGGCTTCCTTGCACCATATAACTAATAAAGCTAATAATAATAAATCCTTATACACTTTAATTATATCACAGTGCAGATGTCCAGTTTCCAAATACTGCAATTCACAGAATACTAGTCTTTCATGGTAAGTATATCCTCTTGTGCCATCAGCTAATCTTGTGGCCCTTCTCTGCAACATACAGATCAATGTCTTGCATGAAATGAAGTTTCCAAAGCTGCATGACGTATTCCAGATGTGGCCTAACCATTGCTTTAAATACTGGTCTAATCATCACATTGTCCCTACTTGCAGAGTTCCTGTATATCATTCACAGAACTCCATGAGCTGTTTCAGCAGCTTATCTTTTTAATGGGGCTCTACAGTTACCCCTTGGCCTTTGTTCTTGTCAACTATTTTGAGTTTGATGCTATCCAAATAGTATGTTATTTAAGGATTACTGTTACTTGAATGCAGTGCTTTGCATTTTAATATTAAACCTCAGTCCATTTTCCAGCCTGTCTAGTTGGTTTAGATCTTTGTAAAGTAGCATGTTTAATTATGAAAGTTGAGTCTGTTTGCTATACCTTTTTGTGGTTACACAGTCCTTAAAGTCTACTACATCGTATCACTAAACATTAATATTGAAATCGTAATATTTCTGGATTCACTGAGGGATCCTCTCTGGTGATTAGTTGTTGAAAGGAATGATGTTCATTCCTATCAGTGTAAAGTGTAATCTCCATTGAGCTTAAAATTTATTCCTCTTTCTTTCTAAGTTGGCCTGAGGGTTGGAAATCCATAGTAATTCTAGAAATGACACCATTTGAATGTTAATGTTTAATGATCTGTTTTACTTGACTGTTATGGGCTTTAAAACCTGAGATATTATAGTAGGTAAACACAACTTTTGTAATTAAATGTGGTATCAAGTGTCTTTTGAAATTTGGTGTAATAGGATTGGGACAGAAGTGTATTTAATTACCCTTGTTATTTTCCTCCTTTTCTTTAGGATAAGCTATTTCTTAAATGAACAAAATTACTGAACAGTATAATGCCATATATTGTTCAGTTTCAGAAATGGCCAAGAAAATTGTGAGAACTTTGAATTGCTACTTGTAGTTAACCTACTGGTGTTAGCTTGTGATTTCATAAGTAATAGAGTATGACACATGAACATAGCTGTAGGCACCAAGTATTAGCAGTAGCAAAGGCACATGATGCAAGAAAGCAAGCTTATATAGCATCAGCCAAAAAAAAAAAAAAACCCCTTATTTCACCCATCCACTCATCCAAATGTTTGTCAAGTTCTGCCTTGAATCTATTTAAGCTATCAACTTCTACGACAGAAGGAAGTTTGTTCCAGCAATCAACCACCCGCTGACTAAAGGCAAACTGCTGCACATCTATCCTACAACTGTCTTTCCTCAATTTGAATTTATGCCCTCTCAGGCGATTAAAATAAAAGTTGTTGAAATAAGAGTCTAATAATGAAATAACTGCTGCAACATTCTTGAAATGAATTTGTTTAGAAATATAATCAAATAAAAAAGAAACAAAGTGAAACAACAAAATTAAAAATGAAATATAAAAAATCAAATCTAAATTCACATGCATTGTGTGTTAGACCTTATGACTTGTGTTTAGAGACAAATACCATTATTTGCAGTTCTACTTAAGTTGCTATTATAAAAACAAGTTGTCTCAGTGTTGCACTACTACAAGAGAACAGCAATTCTCATTTCCATATAAGATAAATATAATGATATTTATTTGTAATGGGTTTTGAACCTCGAAACAGTTACTGGTACTTCATTGGTAAGAGGACAAGTGCATAATCATTTCACCACCTCACAACCAAATAACTATTTCCTTCCATAAAGTGAGATACCAAAGAGTGTAGAAAATTCTAATTAAAAAGAAAAATAAAAAAGTTAAAATCCTCTTTATTGATCTTTGAAAATTTCAAGTGAAATTCTTTTGTGGAAAGGAAACACGAAATTTAAAAATTTTTGATTGGTAGGCATTGGAGCAGGCCAATTAGTGAAATTTGTATTAAACAAAAGGTTTCGGAATTACAGATAATAATATTGGAAGCAGCTGGATCATGTGTTGTAAGTTACAAATTTCTAAGTGAGTTTGCAGGAGAAAAGAAGACGAACATTATTTAATTACTGCATAATATCATCATATTCTTGCACTGATTAAATTCTATTATTTTGAACCTTGCACAGTCTGTTACTACTAACAAGTTTGTTCACACTGGCAATCAAATTGAGTTGGAATGCATCTGAACACCATTACAATTCATAAGTGTTTACTTTTTAAAATAGCACACGCTTCTTGATTAGACCGGGGTTCGAGCCCGTCACCACCAAATACGGAGGATGCGGAAAGGTCAGGGAATGACCACCGCATATCCCGGAGCAATATGGCCTTAGTTGCTAATGCTCCTAAAAACCAAATAACAAACAAACTTTTTAAAATTAGCATTAAGCATTCTTTAAACATTTGAAAAACATATTCCAAAATGTTAAAATTATCACTGCTGGTAATTGAGCACATTCATAATCAATCATGGCATCCAAAAGAGCCAGTGAGAACTGCACAATTGAAATTCATATCATTATGTATATTTGTATGCACTGAATAAAATTTTAAGGCAATAAATGTAAAAAAAAAAAAAAAGAAAAAGAAAAGAAAAAATACAATAAAAAAGTTTAATCTTGTTTTTCTTGCTAAACATTAGCATTCTGGTTGTTAATCATTTCTAGTTTTGAGTACTGTGAGTGACACAAATATGATTTTAAACATATTTGTGTTTCAGTGACACAAACATATTTAAATATGATTTTAATTTTTTAAATTAGCCAAAAAAGTTTTCATTAAATAAATATTTTGAGGTTTATAGAAAATCTCATATTATTGTGATATGAAATCAGATATTAGTTGAAGAAACTGTTTTCCTCATGAGAATTTGTGACTTCAAACTTTTGAGTATGTCTTAAATACTTAAATTCTGTCTTCTCTGCTTGCTGTCTATTCACCAGTATCATAAATACAATTATTTTATAAATTTGTTTCCTTTTTTTTTTTTTTTTTTTCCCTTTTATTCAGACCAGGTTTAATATCACCACCATTACAAGTGAAATTATTTTCAAAAATTTTTAAATGATTTTCCTGCTTCATGAGAAAACATTTTAAATGCAGGGTAGCATTAACCTTGAACTGTGATTTTTCTTTTTGATGTTACTTATTGCTCTTGCCAAATTTTCCTAAGCATGTCAAGGTAGACTGTCAGCTGTATTTCAAGGTCTTTCTCTCTTTTGCGAATACTCTCAGTCTGTTCTTAAGTTTAGTATTTTATTTATTTTTGTATGATGCAATGAGATTCTTTGTTAAATATTCAAAGTGAATAACTGCTTAAGTTATGACTTAAGCAAAATATCGTGAATTTACATGGTATGCATTTAATTTTTTCATGCTGTTTATTTGTCACTTGTATAATGAGGTGATAAGATTTCTTCCCATTGGTGAAATATATTTCTATCTGCTGAGACACACATGCACACTATATCACAGCAGTCAAAATATGTACTTTGTGATGCTGCATGTGGTATTGATTAAGTAGAGCAGCATTTCCCAAACCGGGACCCACGGATCCCTGGGGGTCCGTGAAACATTGGAAAGATATCAAGTAATATGTGTTTATTTTCTTAAAAAATATACTGACAGAATCACAACCAACTTAGTCATAGAACATTATTTATTTTAGATACGATTAGTGTATTTAATTGTATACAGATTTCAAATTATTCGTTCTATGTATAGCAAACTGATGATAAATAAAGTTATTATTATGTATTTGTATAAAAATAAGAATAACGTCGAGTTGTTTCACACATTAAGCTTTGAATTTTCTTCAGAAAAACCTTTCAAAAAAGAAAAGAGAAACCCTTCAAAAAAGAAAAAACCAGTCATACTAGGTTTTCTTTTTTTGAAAGGGGTCTGCAAACTTGTTTTGATTTTTGAAGGGGTCCGTAAATCTCAGTAGTTTGGGAACTGCTGAAATAGAGGATAAAATTAACTCTCTGGACATTTATAGATAAATCTAACATAAAATGCTTTTTTTAATTTAATTATTAAGATATGCTAAGGGATGAAAAATTTTGATGTTCTTATTGCTCTTGCCACTATCTCGGCAACCTCATCCTTGCAAGTTAAATTATTAAATAGAGATCTAGGTGTCTCATTTTAGGAAGGATATGAATTTGTTGTAAAGGATGCAGAGAACAGCAATTAGTGAAATGGAACAAAAGGGTGTTTATACCAAGAAGCACTTCAGTGTAAACTGCAGCATCCGCAAACTAGCACCTGTGAGAAGATCCAATTGAGGTGTCTTATGCATTGAATGGACTGAGTAAGCAAAATGTTGATGGCATCCTTACTCTTGCTCAGACAACACACACAAGGGGGCATAAATTTAAACTGAGGAATCATAGTTGCAGGATACATGTGTAGAAATTTGCTTTCAGCCAGTGGGGTAGTTCATTGTTGAAAAAACTTCTATTTGGTGCTGTGGAAGTGTGTAGTTTTAATATATTTTAGGGAGGAATTAGACAAATTATTAGCAAGGATGGACAGGTGATTTGGTTAGTGTTTTCAGTTAGTTTATATTTTAGCCGATGCTATATAAGCTTGCATCATTTTCCAATACTAATACCAAACATAACATATAATCAGGTTTAATTAGTATTGGCAAATGCAAGGATGCAAAGCTTATACAGCACCAGCCAAAAGAAATGACACCATTTGCCCATTCCTTCTAATAATTTATTCAGACAACTCACTTCCAGCAGTCAATTGGCTAAAAATAAAAATTTTGCCTATCTATTTTGCAACAATCCCTTTTTAATTTAAATATATGCCACTTATGTGTGTCATTTGAGAAAAAGTTCAGCAAAAAAAACAAAAAAAACATTTAGTTTGCTTAACCGTTTCGAAGCCTTATACAATACAAAATAGGTCACCATGCAAGTGCCTAGTTTCCAAAGACTGCATTTTTTTCCTAGTGACTACAAGCACATTTCTTCCAGTTGAGAAGTATCACAAAAGAAAGATGGCAAAATAGATGACACAAGAGCTGAAATACTTAATTAAGCAAAAGATAAAAGAATGGGACAGTTACAGGTTATCCCTTGAGCCTACTCATACATTAACTATACACAAATATACAATAAAATGGACTGAGTAAATGAAAAGCACAACATCATTTAAGTTGTGTGGGGTCTTGCACCTGTCTCTGGAGAAAGTAAATATCTTCTTTTTAATAATCAAGTACACACCTGACATTCTAAGATTTTATTTTAGTGACATGGTGTACACAGGTAAATGAAGAAATGGAATATAATGAGAAAAGTGAATGTGAACTGATGGTGTAATAAGGACAGCATTTCAATTAATGAAGAAATGGTACAGAAGTACCACAAATATCTGAAAATAAACTAGTTCTTTAAGAAATTAAAGACAGATGTAAGTTTAAGTGCTTATTTTTCTCACTGTTTTCTGGTACCTGACGTTACTGATCCATATGAAAAACTGTAGTGGCATTACGGTGCAGTCTGGTCTATTCTGATCCTAGCATGTGGTACAGTATCAATGAATTTACTAAAATCAAGTATATAATGTCAGAATTATTCTTTGCATGCATTTCTTTGTGATGATCTCATTGTAGCTATTTAAATGGTTGGGTGGGATCTCCGTTTAATAAATCCATTGCTGTGATTGCCTGTGTTTTTTTTTTTTTTTTTTGTGAAAATCACAAACATAAAAGTTATTAGAACCTATACTACTTAGTACTATGCATGGGCTGAAGGTTGGGAAGACAAGATACTTGTTGATATTACACTTGAATTTCTGTATCTTGAATTTTCAGAAAATACGTGTGAAGGAAGGTTGTTCTAGAAAGCCGGAGTTGAAAGAGGCAGCAGATGAATTTTACAGATTGGGGTAGAGAGATTTTAAGCCAGAGGAGATTCCAAATTGCTGAGTCTTTGACAGGGCAGACATGTGCATCTGTATCACCTTTGAAGTGAAAGGAATCATACAGCGAATAATTAGGATACTGAGATGAGCAGTGGTTGTGCAGCTGATAACTGAGATTCTGTCAGAAAAAGTAAGTGGAGCTTGGTTGACTGCCGATGGAATGAGTATCATTGAGATTGGAACTGGCACCATGTTTATTTGTGAAATGAAGGAGGAAGCTTTTGGGGGATTTAGGTCTTTTCACAGTTAAGTTTGTTCTATTAGTTTGACTATACGTGTTGTGTGAAGTAATAAAATTTTTGGATATGGT
Source organism: Mastigoproctus giganteus (assembly GCF_048544385.1). Lineage (NCBI taxonomy): Eukaryota > Metazoa > Arthropoda > Arachnida > Uropygi > Thelyphonidae > Mastigoproctus > Mastigoproctus giganteus. The sequence continues at coordinate 23,493,895 of NC_143575.1, forward strand.
GTACGTGCATCAAGAATATACACAGCTCCATGACATAATGTAGTCTCGACAATGCCTCCTGCATACACAATACGTAGACTTCCTCCAATCACTCTGTGGCAGAGTAGAGGCAATGCGAATATACACTAGCTGTTCTGGATACCTCCTAGACTATTGGATCTTGCCATAATGCACACCGTAACCTCAAATGACATCAACCATACTTCATGATGGAAGAGATGGGGGTTGCTGGAGCTTTGCTCTGGAGAATAAACATGAGTTTTGCCACTTCAAGCCTCCAATAAGCAAAGTGCTCATATTGCACTGTTTGATTAGTCATCTACCACCTAGTATTGCCAGGTAACACAGAGGGGCAGCATTCCTCTGTGTGGTGTGGGCACCACACCTCAACCCCTGATTACATTGGCTCATACCTGGGTGCTGCATTGTAGAACTTGACACTGGTTGTATACCCAGAGTTACTAGTAGTTCACCATTGTGAAGCTGCAAGCAAACGATTTGGTTGTTACAAAACAACCAGACTTCACCGAAATTCAGTCAACTTGATTCAAAGGTGTCACCTGAATGTCAGTTCCATCAGCATTTTTTATCCCAGGTAGCAAGCCCTAGTTTGTCATACCTGAAAGAATATCTGTGGCTAACCTCAAGGACCTAGTAATTCCACCCATTTCAACGCGATCTTTTGTTACTCTATTGGCTCAGTTATTTCTCCTGGCACAGAGTTGACTTACAGGGCTATATATGTTATTTGTGAAGTTTCTATATAAGTAATTTGCATGAAACTACTCGCTTAGCATTAGCATTAGTAGAGGCATTTGATGCAAGAAAGCAAGCTTATGCAGCATCAGCCAAAAAAAAAAAAAAAAAAAAAAAAACCCACTTCCACTTCACCCCTCTGTTCGTTCCAAATACCTGTCCAGCTGAGCCTTAAACTTATTTAGGCTATCAACCTCCACCACAAGGGATGGAAGTCTGTTCCACCAACCAACCACCCACTGGCTAAAGGCAAATTTCCTCACGTCTATCCTACATCTGTCTTTCCTCAATTTGAATTTATGCCCTCTCAGGTGATTTTTCTGAGCTAGAGGAAGAATCCCATCAGCATTGAGCATGCTTAAACCATTCAAGGCTTTATACACCTCTATCAGATCACCTCGCTGGTGCCTAGTCTCCAGACACTGTAATTTGCAAAATTTAAGCCTTTCTTCGTAAGAGCACCCCTTTGTTCCATTCACTAATCTTGTTGCCCTTCTCTGTACTCGTTCCAGCAGCTCTACATCCTTCTTGAAATGAGGCCTCCAGACCTGTATACAGTACTCTAGGTATGGCCTGACCATTGCCTTATACAATGGAATAATCACCTCCTTATCCCTGCTAGAAAAATTCCTGTATATCATTGACAATACTCCATGAGCTACTCTTGCAGCCTGTCTGCACTGCTCAGAGAACTTCATATCTGCCTGCACAACCACCCCCAAGTCCCTTTCATTCTCTACCACTGTCAGTGTAGTACCACAGAGTTGATACGTTGCTCTGGGGTTGCTGTTTCCCATGTGTAGTACTTTACATTTGTCAATGTTAAACTTCATTTGCCACCTCTCAGCCCATCTGCTCAACCTTTCCAGATCCTGTTGCAGCAGCATAGTGTCAGTAGTGTCCTTGACAACCCTGCCAACCTTTGTATCATCTGCAAACTTGGACATTAAGCTTAATATACCATCATCAATATCATTTATAAATACAGAAAACAATAATGGACCCAACACTGAGCCCTGAGGGACTCCACTAATAACATTAGTCCACGATGAGCAGTGTCCATTGATTACCACTCTCTGTCTTCTCCCCCTCAACCACCCCTTTATCCATAGCAGCAATTTGCCTCCAATGTCACACTGCTCCAATTTGTGTAGCAGTCTTCCATGTGCAACAGTATCAAAAGCCTTTCTAAGATCCAAGTATATAATATCAAAGTTATTCCCTGCATCCAGTTTTGTGACTGCATCATAATATCCAATCAAGTTGGTCAGGCAAGACTTCCCCTTAACAAAACCATGCTGTGTCTGAGCTATAACTGAAGTCTTGTCTAAATGATCCTGCAGTGCTTCTTTAACCAGTGCCTCCATTAATTTTCCTGGAACAGAAGTTAAGCTCACAGGTCTATAATTACTTGTGTCAGCCTTTGATCCTCCTTTGTATATTGGGGTCACATTTGCACATTTCCAGTCTATGGGTACCTCCCCTGAGTCCAAGGAAGCTCTCATAATTATGGCTAAGGGTTTGCTTACTTCCTTTGCTGCCTCCTTTAATACAACTTATCTTTTGACTGGCTGCAGAGATACAGCTAGTAAGTATATATATATATATATATTGTATAATATAGTTAGTCATTGTCTGGCTGTTTATCTAATGGGAGGCAAAATTAGGAAGGTAATTAGGATAGAAATAGACACTCCTGCCCTCATATTACACTAATAGCCCAGAGTGTGGAAAAATTTTAGTTGTAGGAAAGTAAACAGTATATGATTGAAGAATATAAAAGTTGGTGCTCAGGTTATCCAGGAGTGCAATTTCCCATCCATGTTAGCAACGACCCTGGACATGGTAGATATATGCATTTGGAAGTGGTTGTCTGTATATCTATATGCAACAAAATCTTAAAATTAAAATTCTATTTAACATTACTGTATACTGTTATACTAATGTTGTTCTTATTTTAAACTTGCGTTTTAAACTTAAATTAGTGGGCAACTGGCTGATATATGTGAAACAGTATTCCTTTAGGATGCCACACCATTTCACTATTTCAGCAAAATATGCAGCAATAGTTCATATATACAGCCTATAACGTTACAATAGTGTCCTGTATATTTACCTTAGTGTTGTAGCCAAAGAATTATTTAAACAAAATGAGTTTATATAAATAAACTAACAAACTCATTTCATTTAAATAATTTTTTGGCTACAACACTAAGGTAAATATACAGGAAACTATTGAAACGTTATAGGCTGCATATATGGACTATTTCAGCATATTTTTCTGAAATAGTGAAATGGTGTGGCATCCTGTAGGGATACTGTTTCACATATATCAGCCAGTTGCCCCCTAATTTAAGTTTAAAATTAGAACAACATTAGTATAACAGTATACAGTAATGTTAAATAGAATTTTAATTTTAAGATTTTGTTGCATATAGACAACTACTTCCAAATGCATATATCTACCCTGTCCAGGGCTGTTACTAACATGGATGGGAAATTGCACTCCCAGATAACCTGAGCACCAACTTTATATTCTTTAATCATATACCGTTTACTTTCCTACAATTAAAATTTTTCCACACTCTGGGCTATTAGTGTAATACGAGGGTAGGAGTATCTTCCTAATTTCACCTCCCTTTAGCTAAACAGCCAGACAATGACTTTAACTACATTACACAAAATGTACATAAAAAAAAAAAAAAAAAAAATATATATATATATATATGTATTATGGCTGTAGGGTACATTTTGCTAATGCAGTGTCCCTGATCCATAATGTTAACTTCCCTCTATGATTACTTAGCTTCTTAATACTATTATTCTTTTAATATATATATGTTAGTTAATTTTATTATATGGTATCTCTCTGTAGGGAATTAGGTGTATAAGGACCAAACTAATGTTAGTAAAAGAAAACTAGCTTTAGTTTGGATGGCCTATGTTCTAAAGATGAAGGCTAATATTAGAATGTAAAGGAAAATAGAATTTAGAATAGTGAATATTGTATCGTCTATCCCAGTTTGCTGATTCTGACAATTTTACAAAATTTAAACTTAATACATATTACCATTTCGCATTTATTTTCTTTACAATTACCTAAGAGTTAAACTCATGCAAAACTGGTATGGGAGCAACAGAAATGGGTATGTACGAGACATTCTATTAGTCTGGCTGTCAGTCTGCTCAAAGCCCCTGATGAAGTAGCAGACCGATGGCCAAGTGGAAGAATGTTATATTCACTATTCTAAATTCTATTTTCCTTTACATTATATTATTAGCTTTCACCTTTAGAATATAGGCCATCCAAACTAAAGCTAGTTTTCTTTTACTAACTTATTAGTTTGGTCCTTATACACCTAATTCCCTACAGATAGATACCATATAATTAAATTAACTAATATAATTTCATGAATGTACAATGCCAAATTGTCCATCGTACAATAACATTAACATTGCGCTCTTTAACTTAATACGGTAAACTTTACTAAATATCATTTTTATAGTGTTCTCCCCAGGAACTATCGAATAGATGCACTCCCCGGTGAATTTAACTGACTGCCCAGCTAAAATTTAAGCGATTCTCATATTACCATATGGTATTGCTCACTGATGTTGATCAATATTAATTGGAACATACTATGCAATTGAGGTCAATGTGGCAGGAACATATAATATTAAATTATGCAATTAATTTTTGCTCTGGATCGCTTAAATCACATTTTAAAAATAACAGATAATTTCATAATATTGTGAAGTGTTACACTTCCCCACCTGGCTACTTCATAATGCCACCCGGCTGGCAAAATTTTCTGGGGAGAACACTGATATATGAGGTGTGGCATAAAGTTCCTGGACTGGTGCAATAAAAAGAATACAAGTGGAAGGAGGTCAAAAATAGTTTTATTTTTATTAAAAGTAATCACCACCTGATTGAATGCACTCATTACACCATTGTAAAAGTTTCTGAAAAGCAGCAGCAAACGTGTTCAAAGAGATGAGGTTCAGTTCGTCAGTTACATGTTTTTTCTTGTCCTCATTGTCCTAGATCCCTTTCCTTTGAGTGTAGTTTTCACCTTGGGAAAGAGGAAGAAGTCCACTGGTGCTAGATTCGGAGAGTATGGTAGATGGTTGATCTGTACAATGCATGTTTTATCACAAATATCTTCACGACACATGCAGAAAGCATTCTCTGGAAAATGGCCCAGGAAATTATGTGCTTCGATAATCTTTGAAGCACCTGTAAGTAGAATGCAGCATTGATTGTCCCCCCCCATGTACAAATTCCTTGTGAATCATACCCTGTTTGGTGAAAAACATGATCAGCATCAACTTGAGCCTGGACATTTGTAAATTAAATTTTTTTTAGGCCTTGTGATGATTTTAAAGTCCACTGCATGCTCCAATGCCTTCATTTCTGGGTCTAACTGAAACACCCTAACACTCACTCCAGTGACAATACAGTCGAGGAAATTAGGATTGTCTTGACAAGTCTAGATAGTCTTCATGATGACACTCCGTTGCTTCTGCTCATCTATGAGGCAGTGTGGCACAAATTTTTTGTTGCACAGCCTCCTTATTCATATCTGACTCGTCAGTCATCATTCTGAGGGTCAAACAACATTCTCTTGCCACAATTTCCTGAACTTCTGCAACTCTCTCCTCGCTTCAAGAGGTTGACGGACTCCCATTTCTTGGGTCGTCATGAACATCCTCACTTCTGCCTTTTGAACTGCTTATACCATTCAAACGCACTGGTACAACTTAACTGTTTCATCACCATAAAACGTTTTTAATGTTTCATACTTTTATGTTGTAGATTTTCTCAGTTGAAAACAAAATTTTGATATTCATTCATTCTTCCATTGCAAAATTGTGACATGGATTGTTAACACTATTAACAAAATTGGTTGTTAGCCTATCAGACAATCACTAGCACCATCCATTTGAGGATGTTTGAACTACAACATACCACTTCCATTTATTTTCAGATTTATTGAACTTAACTGCAACAGCACCAGTCTGGGTATTTTATTGCTGCACTTCATATATATATATATATATATATATATATTAGCATAATAAAGTAGTTAAAAAATGGTACAAAATATAACACGAAAATTAAGAAAATAAATATAAAGCTATCATTAGAGGCAGCAAAATGCACATTCCTCCACATGCTTCCCCCTCCCTGTTGATTAATCATTGTTTAATTATTTTTCGTTCAACAGTTTTGCCATGATACTGACATTAGTTTTGATTTAATATCAGTTATATTATGTACACACACACACACACACACACTGATGTTCAAAGAAAGTGTATCACCTAGGAATTTCACATTTCTAACCCTTGTTTGCGATGGTATGTTGCATTAATGACTAGCATTACAAATAGAAATATAAACAAAAGATATTTATTAATATCTTTTGTTTAGGCAAAGCTAAGTAATATTTGACAGGTGCTCTCAAAATATTCTAAAATTAGCATTTGCAACCTTTATACAACAGTTTTGGTAAACACGACAATTATGGCTGAAATGTTATCAGAAGCCCTGAATTTGCTTCAGTTTATCATTTTAAATGGAAAACAAAATGAAAAGTTCACCAGGTGCAAACTAATATTTAGTTTGGCCCTGGCCCTGATGACAGCAGCACACTGTTGAAGCATTGACAAAATCAATTTCTGAAGATAATCAACTGATAGTTCGTGGTTCTAAACACGAATTATGGCTTCCTGAAGTTCACGAAGGGTCTTTGGTTTCTTTCTGGCAACTGCAGATTCCACACGATGCCAACAGTTCTTTATAGGATTTAGGGCCGGGCTTTATCCTGGCCAGCTAAGAGTTGTAATGAACCATCCTTACAGGTGAAAAAATGTATATCCATTTTTTTCACCTGTAACAAATGTAAACACATTACTGTCGAACCTTTAATGCAGAAATGAAGCTAAAGTAACTACAGAAGTGCCTACTTACACTTTTTGCCCGATGACAAGGAGCAGAGTCATCCTGAAAGAGGCAGTTACTTGGCTGGTGGAAATGGTCTCTAATGTTTGGCAGCAATTTGCCTTCCAATATAGCCAGGTATCCATTGGCATTTACAGAACCTTTTATAAACTGCAGGTGACCTACTCTGCAATACGAAATGCACCCCCATATCATTTGGCTGGTAGGGAATTTCACTGTAGACACCATACAGTCTGGATGGTATTCTTCGCCATGTGAATCGTTTGTCACCCATAGAGCCATGCAGGTTGAATTTCTTCTCATCAAAGGAAATAACTGACTTCCACTGCTTGGGGATCCATTTAACATGCTCCTTACACCAAATTAATCAGGCCTTTTTCTTTTTTTGTGTGAGGAGGGGCTTCTTCTTAGGATGACGGGCTACAAATCCATTTTATATAGGCATCTTCTGACTTACTGCACTTGCTACCACTCCTGTATGTTCTTCCCATTCTCTTTTCAGCTCAGACGAAGAAGCTTTACGGTTTTTAAGGCATATGCACTTTAAAATGCAGTCCTGTTTTTGCGTAGAGACTTGTTTGCATCCTCCAGTTCCTTTTTTTTCCTATCAGCAGAACCAGTATTCTTGAGTTTGGAAAGAGATCTACTTACTGTCGACTGATTACAAGACACTATAAACAATATGCCGGGAAGAACACCCTTCCTCACATAAAGCAACAATACCACTCTTTCTTCGTGGTGTCAACTGCACGTAACTCTCCATCCTGGCACAAGTAAGGAATGACTGCAACTCTTGCAGAGCGTGCTTATATAGCTGAAAGTAACAGCTGATGCAATATTATGTCATCGCCTACGCGTGTCAATCTTATCTGATGCAATCTGTAAGAAATACTGCCATATACTCATGTTATTCGGATGACAGTTACAATTTTAAGGGGTGATGCACTTTCTTTGAACACCAGTGTATATATATATTTGTTCTTAATCTAATGCAAATTATGCATTAAGTTAAGAACAAAGTGGAGCATTCCACTTTGTTTTTAATGTGTAGATGTTAGTGGGCTATAGAGAGTAGTCGAGAGCACAGAAAAATCTTTTTTTTTTCCATTAGGGTGAACCAAAATATCTAGATTTGCCTGTGACTAGAACTGGCACAGGAGTTACTGATGAAAGTACCATGTTTAAAACTGTGCATTAGTTTGTAATGGATCATAATTGTTTTGTCTGCAAAAAGCTATATGGCTCCAGTTGTAACCCAAAGTCAATGTTGCAGTTTTGTTATTTTGGAATAGATTTATTTTAAAATATCTTAGATTGTAATACAGTTTAACAAACTGTACAGATTTTCTATATCTGTGGAAGGGAAATCTTTTAGTGTTACATTAATGAAAACCAAACCACATGAAAATTTGAATTAGTGAAAACTTATTTCAAAGTCAGCCGGACACGATATTTATAGGATTACTATCTGTCGAAATTATCCTGGACATGTCTGGGTTTTTCCTGTCCAGTGATGGATCCTCTCCATATGCTGCCATAAAAAATTAAACCATTGTTAACTTTTTGTGCTAGTTTATCTACTATAGTAAAACAGTTAATAAGTCTGGCAGCAGTGGCTATAAATAGGAAATTTTTTAAAATGCATCCCTATATGTATGTTGATGTTTATTATTTCCTTCTGTTTCAATCGATAGGAGTCTATCTGGTGCAGGAAAAAAAAACTTTTATAAAACATTACACAGATTGTGCTGATACGAATAATAATCAGCTACTAAATGCGTAATAATCAATGACTTGTGTAAAGTCATTATTAGGGAATCCTAGAGCTAATTTTTAAAATTTCATCTGTCAAGGTGAGTTTTCTTCCCACTTGCACCAGTCAGTAAGGAATAAATTTAAATTGCCCATAATGGACATTCACACTTACCCATTCCATCTGCATGTAGAAGCTCCCATCATACACTTCACAATGTTCTGGTCTATATCATACACTCATTCTCATTTCACCTTTGTAATCAACTACTTCACATCACACAGATTCTCTGTGCTGGATGTAAGAAAGCTTATGCTCAGGTTGCTTTTGATTACCTTTCTATCATGCCTGGCCTTCTCAACTGCATTAAGGAACTCAGTTCAATTCGGAAGAAAATTCATTTCTTACTGAGTTTTCTTTGTAATTGAATTAGTGTTTAAATGTGTCAGAATCTACCAAAGTAACCAAATAGCCAAGAAAAAATAATACAGAATGGAAATCAGTTAAATAGTAGTACTATCACAGTGCTTGATTATTAGTGCAAGCAGAAAATATTCTTGGGATATTATACAAAAGAATATTTTTCAAAAGATTATTCTTTAGAATTAATTATCATTATGTCTGATATTCTCCCTTTTTTATTTAATGTGCATAAAGAAAATGAAGAAATGGGAAAAAAATAATAATAAAAATAAAATGTGAACTTTAAAACTTAACTATAGAATTACTGTTTTACAATTTATTATTTTTTTAAATACTGGATAATAATCTTCAATAATGAAGAAAAACTCCAGAGATCATTGCTCTCTCTCAATACAGCCAAAGGAATTAGAATGGAAATAACAGCAGCAGATGGAATTAAAGTTATTGAATTTAAAGGATCATTCAAGATTAAAGTAAAATAATGGTGAATAACAAATTATTGAACAGGTTAATTGCTTCAAATACCTAGGAAGCATATATCATTTACAGCAGTGCTTTTCAAAGTTTTTGCTATCATGGTCCACTTAAACTACAAAGAACATCTATTGGCCCACCTATAAATCATATAGATACTGTACTCTTTAAAAATATTGCACACATAATTTAATCATTTTAAAACTTTTCAGCAGCCTACAGGTTAGAAAACATAAAGCATATGTTTTCTATATTGCCATAAAGCATTGTGTACATGTGTTCACTTATAAATAAAAGATGAGAATGTCACAAGTTTTGGGAATATATAAAAAATTATTTTCATGTTCACTAAAATCATTTGCTGGTGGCAATTTAAATAATTAGGTTACATACCATTATTATTGGATTACTGAAGGGTTCTGAGGCTCTCCAATAAAGAAGAGGAACCCACCCTCCACATCTTCAAAGCTGCACTTGTGACAAACCCTTCGACCCAATTCTGAGTCAATATCCACTTTTCACCCTCTTGTGGGGAGTGGATGCCTATTAGTGGAGAGCCAGCTATGTGGTTACTGAAAGAATGAGGATGAGCTGTCAGTGTGGGACTAAGCCTTGTAGGCTGAACTCTTATGACTATAGCAGGACAAAGCAATTGAGACTGATACCAGCTGGGACATTGCCCAGATCAACAAATCCTCACTGTGCTTGTCAGGAAACCAGGACACACAGTGCTAAAGAAATTACTTTAGTAACTGTCAAGATAGGTACCAAGATAGATTAGCACTTGAAGCTTAAATAGCAATGAAGAGTTGAACTAGGTTGTTTTCATATCAGAATAACAAATATTGCAGAAACCAAGAGGATGATTACCAGGAGCAGCTAAACAATTATAAAGTAATTTCTTCTGGAAGTAAGATACAGTGCGAGGAAACTGTATCAATGGCTTTTAGTACTAATTTGGTAGAAAGTTGCTAGAAAGCATTGTCCAGTAGAATTTTTACATGGTCAAAATTTAAGATGGAAAGTTGGGTGATGAAATTTCTCTGTGCATATGGGCCAAATGGAAGCTCAAAAAAAAGGGAAAAAATAATGAAATTGAAGAGTTTTTAATATCTTAGTAAAAGTAGTGGAAACTAATGACAAAGAAAGAATAGCATTGGTTGGGCCTTTTTAATAGCAGGGTAGGAAATAACAATTACATTACAAAGATATTTTAGGAAACTTTTGAGAGAAAGATAAAGCTAACAGAAACAATTAAAAGTTACTAGAATTTTGCATAAGCTATGCAATTGTAATTACAAATATGGTATTTCAGCATAAAGAAATGCAATTTATATCAAGGAGTATAATTAAACAAATAAAACAAGAAAAACATAATTGATTCTGATATGATAAAAATGAACCTTGCCCCTGGTCGAGGATGTAGCTGAATCAACACTATACTACAGAATCACCTCAGTACTTTTATGACCTTTCTCTTATTTTATAGGTGATGTACATAGTTAAACCTATTATTGCATTTTCTTCTTAAAAACTAGTTGATACAAGTGAATATAGAGCAGTGGTTGTCAACCTGGTCCCTACCGCCCACTAGTGGGCGATCAAGCTTTCATGGTGGGCGTTGGGGCTTTTTGTCCATTGTTACAAATTTTGTTCTTCCTCCATATATCAAATACATTGCTAACAACTTCGAGTTTGACTTTTTAAAATATGCTTTTGCAATTTACTTTTGAATTCCATCTCTAAACTTTGAATATAGATAATAATTCACCAGACACTTCGCGAAGTATACTCGTGGACGAGGAGCTAAATTGAGTTATTGCGGCATCGATGGGAGGTAAGGAAATTTTACCATTAACAACAAAGATACAAAAGTGGGCAGTAAGAATTAAAAGGTTGACGACCCCTGATATAGAGGATTTGAGATTAGAAGTGATTATCTTGTACTGAGAAAATCTAAACAGTAATTAGTAACAAAAATAAGAGGTATGCAAAAAGTGTTAAAATGAACAAAACTCAAATTTTCAGATTATCAAACAGCTATCTATGAAATATAGAAACCATATTAAATGGCATTCCTGATGCTAACATGATTTTGATGATGTGACAAAAATATAAGAACTTTAGTGGAAGCTGCAAAAAAAGTAAAGATAGGAAATTCAGAGGGGATTTAGGAAGTTAGAGGCAAAAAAAAAAAACTGGAAAACAAAACTAACAAACATTATGGGAACACATACTTCAGGAAATTTTGGGGAGTAAGGAAGACAAGTATCAGGATAATTCAGAACAGGGGAAAAAATAACTGAGCTAATAAAAAATGATAAAGACAGAGTTAGCCCTGAGGCAGGCATGCAGGGTCAATAAAACCCTGCATGCCTGACAATATTTTGGTTATTTGTGCTCTTCATCTATTCTATCCACACAGCTGAAACTACTAATAGCTGTTTTTAAAAATGTTTTCTTTGATTTCTCCACTGAAAATTCCATTAATCTCTGTTAATTATCATGTAAACAGGAGTTGAGTGCCATCTGTCATGTGCAGTTATTGAGAGTGAGCTGCCTTTATTTACATGCACTTTCCTCCAATCGTAATGCTCTCTGGCTCTGTGATGGATGCAAACCAATTGTTTGCATCCTTGAAGCAAGTTTTTCAATTTGAATTTCACTCTCTTACAAATCTAAAGGGAGTTTTCTTATTTTCAAAAGTTAATTTAAAATATGTTTTTAAATAAAAAATGTATTTTTCACAGTTGTATTCAGGAAAGATTGAAAATAAAGGTGGCATCAAAAATTTAAGTCTTCAAATATTTCTTTCAAATTTTTAAAATTTCACCTGCATGGGGTTACTTACTCCCTCAGTGCCTAGAGGGGTAACAATTCTTTATGCTACTGGTGACAGATTAAAACAGAAGAGAATGATATTTTAGAAACATGGCATAAATACTTTGAATTTCTGAATTCAACAAAGGAAAAGATTGAAACGGGAGGAAAATTTTGGATATTATCTCTATTATCAAGATAGAAAAGGTCATGGAAAATTTTAGTTGGAAAAGCAGCAGGTGCACATGGAATTAAGTGAAATTAACCTACACATGAAATAAGAATTTAACCTAAAGCAGAATTAAATAGCATCATGAAGGTTACATCACATTATCCAGAGATTTGTTTTCTGAAGAATAAATTCTGTAACATTGGAGCAAAACATTAATTGTAACACTTTGCTTCAGCATATAAAAAGGGAGATAAATCTGAGTGTGGAAGTTCAGAGGAATTTCACTCCTTAAAGTGCCAGATGGATAACATCTATGAAAGTATCTTAGAAAACAGGATTAAAAGTATTTTTGAGTTTAAGCTTGGGAAAGAAAAATCAAGTTTCAATCCAAACAGTGGATACCAGGATCAAATATTTGCACGAATTTTGGATTGGTTGAGCTTGAAAAAGTATACAAGTACCTATAAATGTTCTCTTTCAAATTTTAGAAAAATATGGCATCAAGATTAAATCTTTTAAGGGGAATAAAGTTTCTATGAAATTGACAGGCTTGCAGAGTGCATTGAAGCAAACCCTGAAAAGTGGTTTATGGTCAAACTTTGGGCAAAGCAGGGCTGCACCTTATCACTGGTTTCCATAATTTTCAGGCACCTCCGTAGCCAGGTGGGAAGGAGCAGCAGTGCGTAGCACACGCTTCTAGATTAGACCGGGGTTCGAGCCCGTCACCACCAAATACGGAGGATGCGGGAAAGGTCAGAGAATGACCACCGCATATCCTGGAGCAATATGGCCTTAGTTGCTAATGCTCCAAAAAAAACCAAAATAACAAAATAACAATAACCATAGTTTTCTTGGGCCATTTAATAAAAGAATGCAAGTTATGAGCAAAGTTTAGTGTTGAAATGTGAAAATTGAATCATTATTATATGCAGATGAAATTGTGCCTTTAAATAGAAGCTGTCAAAATCTCCAAGAATCTTTGAATGAATTAAATAAAGGTTTTAGAGAATTTGACATGACAATTAGTTATACAAAAGCCTATTGGAAGGGATAAGGGAAATTTTGAGTGCTGACTAAAATAACTAAAAAGTGGAGTCTTGGTGCACTCTCATCTGTGGGGGGGGGAAATGAGATTCACTTCACTGAAGTCACAGAAAGATTCATTTGTGTGGTTTGGAATCACTGTCAGTGTCCACATAGGTCTGTATATATTCCTGCCAGGAACTTCTGGATGCAGCATATTAAGATGAGCTCCTTGTGTTTGGGCTTTTGAGTATAGGTCTTTTAAAGTGATAGTGCATATTCATGCAGAGCTCTCCTAGCAAATCAATTTCTTCGGACAGAGCATATAGCCTGTATTGACTGGCAGTGCCTGAGATACTCCAGGAAAGAGGCTTGACTGTTACAGGCCCCAACTCGCAAAAACTCACTAAGATTCCTGCAGCCCTCACATAAGAATGGGAATTGATACCTCTAGTATTGTCTTTTTCTCACTATGAGTAGTCATTGTCATACCTGTTTTACTGTCCACAAAAATCAGTCTATAATGAATGGAAATATTTTGCTATCAATTATCAAACCCATTTGTGGCCATTCATGTCATAAGTCATTTGTATAACTCAATAGTTCTGAAACTTTTGTCACACATTTGTAGTGAAAAATGCTATATTTGAAATTGGTTCTTTTGAAATTTGCTGTGAATACATAGGTTTGCTTTAGGCATACTTTAGGTTTGCTGTATTCACAGCAAAAGTAGATGACTTTCATCAACCAGTGAAATACCACCACTTTGCTTATTGGAGGCTTGAAGTGGTGAAACCCATGTTTAGTCTCTAGAGCAAAGTTTCCGGGATTCCCCTCCCCCCCATACTTCTCCTTCAACCGATGCACGGTACTAAGTACTATAGGTTTTGATACCTTTCATGTTTGGGGTTTTCATAAAAAAAAAAAAAAAAAAAAACCTAAATAGCCAATTTCCATTAGATTGAATAGAGCATTTTGTAATCTGGCCAGCACCTTTTTGAGAAGCTTTTAATATCACAAAGTGCCAGGAACCACTAATTGAGAATCACTAGCATAATTAATTTAATATTGAAATCCAGTATTAACATACATTAAAATAAATGCCTTATAATGTTTTGTTATAATGTAATAAAATATTTTTGATTTACGTTTTTGTGTAAATCAAAAATCAGGAAATGTCTGTGACCTCATTGTTAACTCCTGTTTTTATTTTGATGTATTTGAATAAATTACTACCAAATATTTATTAATTGGCATAATTAGAAGAATAATGAAACAGGAATGTACTTTTTGAAAAAATTTGCAAATTACTGTATTTTTCAGATGATTGATGCACCTATGTTTTAGAAGGCAAATTTTGAGAAAAAATATTATTGTAGATACTGCATTTAAAACATTCGCAAGTGCTTAGCAGACAAAATATCAGTTTAGAATGGAGCTTTTATTCATCAGAGAACACCTAAAAACTATGTCGCTATAGTCACACTCATCTGTTACTAATTATTTGCACTCGTGGTGTAAAATTGTGATTTGGTGCTTTCATTTAGTTGTTCCACTTCATGTGCATGAATGATGTAAAGAGTTTGCTAATTGAGATACTCAGTGGCTGCAGGCTAAAACCTGTAATTACAGTAACTGAATGTTTAATTTAATAAATTCCAAGGAAGAACTAGACAGTTTTGGAGGAAATGGATGGATGAAATGGGAAGGGTTTTTTTTTTTTTTTTTTTTGCTGATGCTTTATAAGCTTGCTTTCTTGCATCATATGCCCCTACTAATGCTAATTCAGCAACTGCCCATTTTTTTTTCTGTGCCTCCATTACACACTAAAAAAGCTAGTTTTTTTTTTTTTTCAAAGGGCCACCTGGACATTTTGACCATACTTTTTCTAGCCAACTAGAAATAAAAACTTTCTAGAGATAATCTAATAATACAAGACAATCTACATAATCTAGAGGTAATAAAAATAGCTAGATATGAAGAAACATCAATGCTTGCATCTCATACACCATTAGATCATAAGACGGAGGGGAATTTTGGGCAACATTTTCCAAGAAAAAAGTATGTTTTATGTATTCTGGAAAATACAGTAAATAAAAACGTTAGTTCAACGGAAGTCATCGATAATAACACACCACATACCGCCGACCACTTTGTGCTATACGCAGCATCCTTCAGTAAACTTGACCTTGCAGTCGAGTAGACTAGTGTAGCACCCCTAATCAAAATGATGCCACTAATGTTAAACAATTCCTTTGTTTTCGTGAGCATTTAATCGAACCCTGTTTGCGTCGTTGCTTTTTATATCATTATTTCTAAATTATATATATATATATGTAAAAAAAAATTCTTTTATTGCAGTGATTCTTTCTGAACAAGTAAATAGAGAAATTTGAATTCCATAATTAAGTATCATACAATGTTCTTTTAAGTAACTAAGTATCAAAGTGTTTTTTTTTTTTTTTAATTCACTTTCTATTGAATTCGTGTTAAAAATTGTAGATTTTCATATTTTCGGATTAAAAATTAATGATTTGCAACAAATAACTGTAATCGTTGGTATTTTCGGTGTTCTGTTGGAGTATTCATTCAACAGGTGCGTTAACTTACACGAAACGAAGTTCATAATATTTCAGTATTCAATGTGTGCATTTTACAACTGCATTTCAGTTTTTAAAGAACCCTGGACAAGGCCCTCGCGATCACGAACATGTTACGGCCACCTGCCCTCTGAAATCGTGACAAATGGTCAAATTTAGAAATGCGTTAAAAAAAACTCTCGTCGACCGTGACGCATCTGGCAGTTCGTTAAAATTTGTAACGTATCTAACTTTTTTTTTTTTTTTTTTGTAATTCTCCTCTCCCAAGTGTAGTTCGTTATCGTTCTCGTGTAAATAAACCTTTACCGAAGTTAGTCAAACGAAGCTGGTCAGGATCAGAGGCGTAATTAGGGTATGGCGAGGGTGGCCCCAGCTATAGGCGCCGAAAAGAGTTAAAGACAGAATAACTTAATCTATAATTCATTTTTAAATAATGACAATCCTTATTATTATTATCAGTTATATAAACCTGACTTTTATATAAAAAGTATGATTTTATGGATAATTTATATTATATATCTATTACATTTATGAAAACAAAGACATATTTCTGATATTTGACCATAGACATCAAAATTTCTAATTACTTTATGGTCAGGATGGTCCCCTCCCTCCATGGTTCTATATACTTTTTACTGTTCTCTAATATTTAACCCCAGGGGCTCACATCTGGTGAGTATGGGCTTGGCACACCCAGGGTCCTGAGCTGGATATCATCATTCTTCTCTTTCTTGGTGATTTACTTCTCTCTCTTAGGGTAATTGGAAATTTTTTTTTTTTTTTTTTTTTTTTTGGCTGGTGCAGCATAAGCCACAGGCTTCCTTGCACTATATGGCTGGCAATAATAATAATAATGTATAAAAAGTATGGTCTCTTTTAGAATTCACTAATAAGTAAACTGTAGCTGCTGTCATGGTTTCTATTTGTGAAATTAGATACTTTGCATTTTTTTTTTTTTTTGTTTGTGTAAAAAATTATATTGATAATTCACTTTTAATTAAAAGCAAAAGTTTGTGGCAGAACAGGGGTGCACCTAGGTTGGGGTTGCCAAGCATCCCCAAAGAAATTTGATCAAAATGGGAGGATATTAAAATCTGGATAATTTTTTCTAGGCAAAAGCAGTTGCTCTGATCAAAGAAAAATGTGAACCAAGAGTCATCTTTTAATACTGTCTATAATATGCTCTACCACAGGCAGACACACCTGTGGTAAAGCTTATTATAGACAGTATTAAAAGATGACTCTTGGTTCACAGTAAGGTTAAGAAGCTTTTTCATTGCTTCAATCTGCTTTTTGCTAACATTCTCTTGTGGGCTAAGCCACTTTATTCATAAACTGATTCAGATTGCTTTGATGCCTTTAACTCTATATTCAGTTTCATTCTGATTTCTGTTACTATTATTTTCAGTAAGGTCCATTTAATGGCACATATTTTGCACTCTGTTTAAACTGCACGGAGCACTTTCAGCTTTCTTTTTCTTGCAATTTGAGAAATGTTTCCAAATTCAAACAGTTCTGTTTTGTTTTGTTGTTTTAATGATATGGTGTGGGAAATGGTTATATGTACCTATTTGGCCAGTGCTACATGCAAATTATTTGGATTTTTCTACTTTTGAATGGTATTTAATTTCAAAGGAATTTAATTTTCTGCCTTTCCTGATTTAGAAGCTATGATTAATTGTAAAACCTAATTTAGCCACCTAACCATACCAAAAAAAAAAAAAAAAACTCCACTAATACCTGCAGATGAAAGAGCTGATAATTTAGCATATGGTCAACAATCAGAGAGCATCTAATGTATTATATCTTGTGTTACTTTTTTTTATTTTTCTTTGCAAAGACAGATTTGATCACTTTTCCATGATACAAACAGGCATTGAAGCTCTTAGTTTCAATTTGAAATAAAGAAATAAATTTCTTACCAGGGAAGGTTATGTTTTGAAAATTGTAACATCTAGAGACTAGGCACCTGCAAGGAAATCAGATTAAGGTGTTTAAGGCTGATAGCATCCTTTCTTTTTCTCAGGTTTACACACAAGGGGACATAAATTCAAATTAAGGTAGGATGGTTGCAGATTGGATGTTCAGAAATTTGCCTCTGGCCAGAGGTTGGTTGATTGTTGGAACAAACTCCCATCTGGTGCGTAGGCATGGGTAGTTTGAATAAATTTGAGGAAGAGCTAGTTAAATTGTTCGAGGGGATTGGCGGATGAAATTGGAAGTGTCAGTTTTTTTTTTACCCAATGCTGTATAAGCTTGCTTTCTTGCATCATTTGCCACTGCTTCTAATATATGCAAACATACCTAAATGAGCCTGAGATAGTAGGGGTTGTGTGTGAGTACTATAGTGGTTGGGACTGGCATTAAAATTTAAAAAAAAATTAAACAAACAGGAAGTTTTACTTTGTATAGAGTTTTACAGTCTCTCCCTCAACTCCTCTGGTAGGTGTAAGTCTAAGATCTTGTTAATCACCAGGCAGAACTTTTTAAAGTTGTTTTACTGAGTATTGAGATCTTTGGCAGTCACTGATGTTTTTGCAGTGGGGTTTTTTTTTTCTCTCTCAGAACAAATTAAAGAATGCATTCCATTTAGATTTACACCTGAATATAAGGCTGCCAGAAATTCTGAAACATATTGTATGTATAGCTTATACCAGTCATGGTAAACCAAATGGCACACACAGAAAAATATGTTGGCACATGAACACTCTTAAATTAAATTTAAGAAACACTTGAACCAAGAAATAAATGCAGCAAATTAATTAATACTGTTAATAGGGTTTATAGGTATGGTAAGGTGCTATTCAGCTCCTATGAATATAACCACACCCTATCAAAACAAAAATGAATAAACTAAATAAATGAATGAACATAAAACTAAGGATAGAAAATAAATTTTATATTTTCTTTCTTTTTTATTTTTAGTTTTACATTCATTTATTTATTTAATTTTTATTATTTTTGTGTTGATAGGGGTGGCTAAATTCATAGGAACAGAATTAATTAATTTGCTGTATTTATTTTGTTCTGTAAATATTTCTTAAATTTAATTTAATTTAAAGCAATACAACCACATTTTCATTCCCCATAATAAATCGACACTCATAAATAGTTTATACTATAAAAATATATAGTATTTTTAGACAAATTTGTTATATGATCTATCAGTGAAAACTGTAATTGCCTAGAAAAGTATTTTTAGACAAATTTGTTATATGATCTATCAGTGAAAACTGTAATTGCCTAGAAAAGTATTATTATCTTTTATAAGGTAAAAAAAAAAAACTACTAATCTTTCTTTTTTTTTTTTTTTTTTTTTTAAATCTATTGTGTGCAGGAATTATATTTGTTTCAGCTTGTTTTTGGCAATCTGGCCAAAAAAATAAGCCTTATTCTTGAAACCAGAATATATAGGCCAGTAATGGCCTATATATCCTGGTTTCAAGAATAAGGTCATTTGTGTATGGACGTACAAGTTAGCACAAGAGCATCATGTTAGTATGTAGCAAACTAAAATATCCGAAAACAGCATCATTTTAAGTATATTTCATATTGTGAACACCTTCACAAGTTGCCATGATATTACACTACTTCAAATAAGTAATACTGCAGTTACTTATTGCTTACGTGCTGATGTTGTGTAAATGATGCCGCTTTCAGCTGTTTTAGAGTTTGCTGTGTACAAACATGTTGCTATTGCACTAACTTGTACATCAGTTAAACTTTCATGCTGCCTGAGCCATAAGCCCTAAAATGCATTTGGTCTGATTCATTTCATACACCATCAGGTATCTTTCATATTGTGGCGTTATACTTCATAATTGAATTGTCATTGTTGCATCACCAGGGTATCTACCCACCCACCTACCGAGGAAAGGTCAAATAGCCTTGAAACTGTGCTGTCTGGGTGGTGGTATCTGCTGAGAATAAGTAACAATAGTCTTTTCCATTGGTGAAGTGTTACTTATTCGAGGTAGTGCAATATCATGGAAACTTGTTCACAATATGAGATATACAGGGTTGTTAAAATTAAAGTATCCCTATGTAGAGGGCTCTGGAGCAAGTTCTCAGGCTTGTACTGAAGAGAAATTTAGACAACAGGTACAATAAAGAATGCGCTCGCCATTTATTGGGGGAAAAAATTAGTTACAAAATTTGTTACTGTATGGCATAATTATGATTATTTGCATAATCGTAAGTTATTGCCATAGTGCTACTACTCGGCTCTACTGTACTGTATAAAAGCAAAGCAGTCTCTTCAAAATCATACAGTATATGTTTGCCTGCACTACAACAGCAATGCCAACAATGTTGCAGGAAAAGGCGTTATTAATGAAGCTGTACTATCAGAACAGCAACAATGCAGCTGCGGCTATCAGAGAATTCCGGTATCAGAAGTGCATAAGGTGTGGACCTATGACTGTTTGTGCTGTCTGCAAAATGATTGCAAAATTTGAAGCGACAGGACATCATGGTGTTCAACCAGGTAGAGGTTGAAAATGAGTGGGCTCCTCTCGTGTTGAAGATATGGCTGTCGTGGATTTATCAAGTCAATCTCCATATGGTAGCACGAGTGTACCAGCTGTTTCTTGTGAAGTAGATATGCCTCATTCCACTGTAATGCATCAAATGTTGGGGTACTATCCTTACAAGATGCACATGCTACTGCAGCTAAAGCATGGTGATACAGATATTCGTTTCATATATGCACTTCAGTTTCTGGCACGAATGACAGTGGATATCGCTTGGCCGTGGAACATCCTTTGGAGTGATGAAGCCCATTTCTGCTTAAATGGACAAGTGGATATGCACAAATGTCACATTTGGGCAATAGAAAACTCCTGAGTTATCCAAGAAGTTCCATTGCATTCTCTAAAAGTGACAGTGTGGTGTGGATTTACAGCCATATTCATGATAGGGCCATATTTTTTTGAACAGGTAACATCGACTGGACCCAGCACCTGTTCCATCACTGGACAACGATATTATGAAATGTTGGCAAATTTTGCAATACCATATTCATTCAAGATGGTGCACCACCCCACATCCATCTTTGTGTCCAAAGATTCTTAAGGCAACACTTTACAGATGAACGGGTCATCAGCCGTTGTTTCCAGACATCTTGGGTCACCCCAATCACTGGACCTCACCCCATGTGACTTCTGGTTTTGGGGTTTTTGAAGAACCAGGTGTATCGGGAAGGATGTCAAAATCTGACAGATCTGAAGCACAGCATTAGATGTCATGTGATGGCTATTCCAGTTGACATGTTACATTCTGCTGTAGAAAATGCTGTTCTTGAAATGGACACGTTGGACAATTGTAACGCTGTGCAAGTGATTTGTATTGCCACAGTGCCGTATAGTGACAAATTTTGTAATTAATTTTTCCCCCCCAATAAATAGCGAGCGCATTCTTTATTGTACCTGTTGTTCAAATTTCTCTTCAGTACGAGCCTTAGAACTCGCTCCAGAGCCCTCTACATAGGAATACTTTAATTTTAACAACCCTGTACTTAAAACGATGCCATTTTCAGCTATTTTAGAGTTTGCTGCATACTAACATGATGCTCTTGCATTAACTTGTACGTCAGTTAAACTTTCACTCAGCCTGAGGCATAAGCCCTAAAATGCGTTTGGTCATTTGTGCAGCATTGTAATGTTTACTTTTAATAGGTGTTATGAAAATGGGGACAGTATGCATTGAAACACCATTATGAAAAAGAAACCGGCTATTAAATTCTCCAGCATAAAAAAATAAAATCATTGTTTGATACTGAACTGCTTTTGTGCAAGTTTCGACGTTGATAAAGTCAGTTTAGTGTTACTAGTGTAAATTCATAGTGAATGGTCAGAATCATTCTGTAGGGGATGGGTCTTTCAGCCTGAAATCATCTTCACCATTATTATTACCATATCTGAAGATGAGAATACCGCTAAGAATGTGTTACAACCACTGTTTACTTCCTTGGCTTCTGTGGAAATGTAATGGCTTTGCCACTTGTCACCTCTTTAGAGAGATAAAAAAAAAAAAAAAAATACCTTTATTGCTGCTAAGTACATTACACAGTACTTGAGCCTTTGCTGCTCTGTTATCTATTAATTACACAGTACTAAAAACAATAATACTGATCACGTCGACATGGCCAGGAGATCTTGGCTTGATTCCCATGATTGATTTGAGGATGGCTTTTTCACATAGAAGGTTAGTTATTTCAGGAGGCTGAGATAGTCTTAGAGATGTGGCACTTTTCCTAAGGGTCCCCCCACCACCCACCCATCCTGATAATGGGCACGTTCATGCCTAATTGAAACCTATGTTTGTATCTGAGGCTCATTCAGCTGCCCATAATTTTTTTGGAAGTGTATATATGTTTTTATTTTATTTTTCAATTTTATAAAAATTTTATCTTTTGCAGCAAATATAGACACCCCAAATGTAGATATTTTGAAAAAAAGGCCTTGTGCACTAGAGCTCGTATCAGTAAGTACTTTCAACAACTGACTAAACTTTGTTAAAATAAATATATAGAGATAATTTAAAATATAACTTGAAAATCAGTTAAAAACAGAAAATATACTAAAAGTGATGAAAAATGTAAAAAATAAAGTGAGTAAAAATCACAAAACACATAAGTAGCTTTCAAGGCAGAGAGCCTCTTTAAGCAAATGGCACAATAGAGTATATATAGCAAGACTGTTGTGTGACAGAGGGAACCAGGATGAAGTGCTTTAAAAAAAGAAAAAGAAAACCCGTACTTTTAATTTATTTTCAACTTTATATTTTTACTTCTCTTTCTATATTTATTTTAATAAAGTTTAGTTGGTTGTTTCTAAGCAAATTTTACTGTTAGATATTTTGGTACTGTGTTAAAAAATTTGAAAAATAACATAAACACTATTTTTTTTACATGTTTTATCTATCAAAATGAAATAAATTGATATTAATATGGAAGATATTTTTGTACAAATCAATATTTTGTAAATAAATTTTTTGTATAAATCATCCCAATAGATAAGCTGTAGGTTAAACAATGTCTTTTATGATTGCTCAAATATATTTTAATTATTTAATTGAAAAATATTTTCAGACTGCATCATGAAGTCATACTCTATACAAACTGATGTCATTTCATGAAATTAGAGGTGAGCTCTTTTCTGTAGAAAAAATGCATTTATTTCTTCGGTGTTTACAATTTTTATGTAAAATTGTAAAACAGTTTTTATGAAGTATGTATACATAAAGTGATATACACCGATGAGCCAAAACATCATAACGACCTACTGAATATGATGTTGGTCCTCCAGGTGCAGCCAAAATAGCTTATACCCAGCAAGGCATGGACACTACAAGATTTCTAAATGTGTCTTGTGGTATCTGGTACCAACACATAACCAACAGATCCTTTAACTCCTGTAAGGGCACCTCCGTAGCCAGGTGGGCAGGAGCAGCAGTGCTATGCACTGCTGCTCCTGCCCACGTGACCACCAAATACGGAGGATGCGGAAAGGTCAGGGAATGACCACCGCATATCCCCGGAGCAATATGGCCTTGGTTGCGGATGCCCCTAAAAACCAAATAACAAAACTCCTGTAAGGTCTGTGGCTGAGACAGTATTATTATTATTATTAGCCATATGGTGCAAGGAAGCCTGAGGCTTATGCTGCACCAGCCAAAAAAAAAAAAATAATAATAAAATAAAATAATTTCTGAATTGCCCTGAGAGAGAGAAAACAAGAGTCAGAAGTAGAAGGAAATCACCAAGAATAGAAGACTGATGATATCCAGCTCAGGACCCTAGGTTTGCCAAGCCCATACTCACCAGATGTGAGCCCCTGGGGTTACGCTGCAGATCGGAGTTGCTCTTTCAACACAAACCACAGATGCTCGATGGGATTGATGTTTGGGGAATTTGGAGGCCAGGGCAATACCTGGAAATCTTCCTCATGTTTCGTGAACTATACTTGAACAATCCAGGCGATGTGGCATGACGCATTATCCTACTGAAAGACGGATAATGTGGCATGACGCATTGTCCTACTGAAAGACGGCACTGATAGAGGGGAAGACTGTTGCCATGAAAGGGTGTACCTGGTCAGCAATGATGTTTAGGTAGGTGGTAGACATCAATAGTGCCTGGCACATGGATGACTGTACTCAGGGTATCCTAGCAGAACATCACCCAAAGCATGACACTGCCACCACTGGCTTGTTTTTGTCCCCCAGTACATACAGGTGCATCACTTTCCCAGGTAAATAACGCACATGTACCCTCCTGTCCATGTGGTGCAACAGGAAACGTGATTCATCGGACCAGACAACCTTCTTCCAATCACTCAAGGTCCATTTTCGATGCTCGTGTGTCCATCTTAGGCGCTGTCGCTGGTGAACTGTGGTTAGCATGGGCAATCAGAGTGGCCTGCAGCTACACAGCCCCATTTTCAGCAGGGTTCGATGTACTATGTGTTTTGACACATTACTCCTGTCACCAGCATTCCAATTATTGGTGAGTTGCGCCACAGTCTCCCTTCTGTTGCGACATACCATCCGGGAGAGCCCTCACTCACCTCGAGCATTGATGAGCCATGGTTATCCAACACCTCGCCAGCGGTTCGTGGGTTCCCCCTCCTCGGACCACTAGGTACTAACCACGGGTGACAGTGAGCACTCCACAAGTCGTGCAGTTTCGGATATGCTCTGACCCTGTTGTCTGGCCATTACAATTTGGCCTTTGTCGAACTTGCTTAAGTCTGCTGCCTTTTCCATCTGAAGAACAAGAGTAACACTGATTAACGGAGCTCAGTATCAGATGTTTTTTATATTGTGTCCCGACCCGCGTGCGCGGGTCGGGACACAATATAAAAAACATCTGATACTGAGCAGATCTAAAAAACATCTGATACTCACCTGCAGTTGCTTCGATTTGCATAACGACTCATTGGTCATAATGTTTTGGCTCATCGGTGTATGCAGTAATACTAGATGTATGGTATGAGTACTATAGGGAATTATAATGGTGCATATATTAAACTGGTGGAATTAGAAGGAATATTTTAGAAAGAACTTATGAAAGTGCATAAAGCATGCTGAGATTGTCATGTCTTCTCTACAACCTTTTAAATCAGAAAGTGCATTTTTTTTTAACTAATATAAAACTGACATTGTAGCTGTAAAGTCAGCCCCTATATGCTCCTGGTACATATTTTAATTGGGTATATCAGATACTATGGCTTATTTTTTGAGAAAATACATGCATTATAACAAAAGTAAGTTGTTGATAGTGGAGTGCTGTGTTTTTGCAGTTAGTATTAGTTGTGGAAAATGATACAAGGTAATTTGCCTCTAGTATTTGCCTAATTCTTCTTAAAAGTTATTCAAACTACCCACTTCTATAATGTCAGATAATGGTTTGTTCCAACGATCAGTTACTCTCTGGCTGAAAGCAAATTTTTGTACATCTATCCTGCAGCCATCCTTTGTTTTTCAATTTATGTCCCTTATGTATATTGTCAAAGAAAGAGCAAGGAAGTTGTCAATTCATTTGAAGCCGTAAACAGTTCAATCAGGTCTCCTAGTAGGTGTCTGGTTTCCAAATTCTGCAATTTATAGGGCAAAAGTCTTTTTTTAATAATTAGCATTAGTAGAGGCATATGATGCAAATAAGCAAGCTAATATAGCATCAGCCAAAAAAAAAAAAAAAAAAATTAAATAAATAAAAAACCTTCCCATTTCATCCATCCATTCACTCCAAAGGTTTGCCTACTTCAGCCTTTAATTTATTTAAGCTGTCAACTTTTACAACTACAGATGGAAGTTTGTTCCGGCAATCACCCGTTTGTTCCACCTGCTGGCTAAAGGCAAATTTATTCTATAACTGTCTTTCCTCAATTTGAATTTATACCCCCTCATGTGTGCAATCTGAGCAAGAGGAAGAATCCTATCAGCATTGAGCTTGCTCAAACCATTCAAGACCTTATACACTTCATTCAGATCACCTTGCAGGTGCCTAGTCTCCAGGCTGCCAGAGCAGCTCACATTGTCCTGTCAATGATATACAGGACATATGCGATAATGAGATATGCTCATCTCAGGGGTCGTGTGGCACCCACACCACATGGAGGAATGCCACCCCTCTGTTACCAGGCAATACTAGGTGGTAGATGACTCACATCAACCGGTGCAATACCACCACTTTGCTTATTGGAGGTTGAAGTGGTGGAACCCATATTTAGTCTCCAGAGCTAAGTTCCAGTCAACCCTTCCCCAATTCTTCCATCATGGTCCTTGAGGTTGTCATAGACATTTTCTCAGATATGCCAGACAAACTGTACTTGCTGCCTGGGAGTCTAAAACACTGAGGGAACTGATATTTGGGTGACATTCAAGTCAAGTGGACCCAATTTTGGCAAAGTCCGGACTGTCTGTGACAGCCAAATCCTCTGCTTGCACCTTCATGATGGTGGGACTGTTAGTAATCCTGGGTGTAACCTCCATGCACAAGCACACTGCAGGTGACCACTCAGGTGTGAACCAAAGTAAGCAGGGGTCTAGCTGTGGCGCCCACACCACATCAAGGAATGCTGCCCCTCTGTGTTACCAGGCAATACAAACTGGTGCAGTACCACCACTTTACTTATTGGAGGCTTGAAGTGGTGGAACCAATGTTTAGTCTCCCGAGCTAAGTTCAGGTCAACCCTTCCCCATCTCTTCCATCATGCAGTATGACTGATGAACATCATGGCGAGATCCAATCTTCCTTACATTTCGAGGGTACAGCTCTAAAACGGTGTTCACAGGCAGGCCGCTAGTTAGTACACTGGACCGAATCTATTGGTAACTCTTTAGTAGGTTCTGGATCAGCTAGCGTATAAACTTGCTACCTCTACTCTGCCAGACAGTGACTGGAGGGAGTCCGAGTAGTGTGTATGCGGGGAGCATTGTCGAAGCCACGTTATGTCAAAAATCAGAGTATATTCTTACCATGTGTACGTCATATCCAAAAATTTCATTACTTCATACAGCATGTCCCGCTCACTTTTCCTTACTATTGAATACACCATGTCAAACTAATAGAGCAAGCTTATCTTCGAAAAGAACTAAACCTCCCAAGCACTTCCTACTTCATTTCACAAATATACGTGGTCTCAATTCTAATTTCAACGATGTCCATTTCCACTTGCAGTCTGCCAAACTCCATGTACTTTTTCTGACAGAATCTCCGTTATCGGTTGATTCAACTACTGCTCATCTCAGATGCCCAAATTATTCGCTGTATGATTCCTTTCGGCTCCAAGGTGGTACTTGTACATATGTCCATTCTGATATTCCCTGTGAGAGACTTGGCAATTTGGAATCTCCTCTCTTTGACCTTCTCTGGCTTAAAATCTCTCTACCTCATTGTGTAAAATTCATCAGTTGTCTCTACCATTCTCCCAACTCCACTAATCACTTGGAGCTCTTTGGCTTCCTCTCTTTGCAACTTGGCTTTGTCTAGTCTAACTTTTCAAACAATGAGGTAATTTTCTTTGGTGATTTTAATGTTCACAACCCCAGCTGGCTTCTGCTTTCAAGATGCTGAGGCTTTTGCAATTACTAATGACCTTGCACAGATTGTTCATTTACCTAAAAGAATACCGGACAATCCTAACATTACAGCCAACACGCTTGATCTTTTTCTCACAAACAACCCTAAGTACGCGGTGGTTGAAGTGAATGGTCCCTTAGGCACCTTAGATCACAACTTGGTGATTGTCTCTTCTCCAATGGAGCCTTTATCTCATGGCTATTCCCAACCTCGTATTGTTTGGCCTTACAAGAAAGCAAAATGTGATGACCTGCAAGATTTCTTTTCTTCTTTTCCTTTGTCGGATTACTGTTTCACAACGTCTGATGTCAAAGTTTGCTCAGATCGTGTCAGTGAAGTTAATCTTGTAGGAATGGAATCCTTTATTCCACACTCCACTTTAAAATCTAGTCCTTTATCTAAACCTTGGTTTTCTAATAAATATGCTAAACCTGTTCAAGAGAAGAATGTTATATATCGTAATTGGCTTGTTTCCAATTCTTCACTTTCATTTTCTGCCTACACCAAAGCTTGCAACAATTGTAAAGCAGTTATTAATCAGTCCAAACTAGAGTTTGAACAGGCTCGGAGTAGAAAACTTGCTTCTTGCCCTAATGGTAGCCGAGCATTCTGGTCTCTTGGCAAAGCTATTGGTCGCAACTTTTGCCCATTTCTGCTCCCACCTCTGTCAAAACCAGATGGTTCTGTTGTCACTTCAACCAAGGATAAAGCTGACCTGCTAGCATCCCATTTTACTTCCAAATCATGTATTAATGATCTTGGTAAAACACCTCCCACCATTCCCAACACGCTCCATTCAATGCCTCCTGTGGTCTTCCGTCAAAAGGATATCAGAAGGATTTTGATGAATCTTGATGCTACGAAAGCTCCAGGTCCTGATGGTATTTCTCCACTTGTTCACAAAACCTGTGCTCTTGAACTTACTCCTGTTCTTTGCTGCCCTTTTTCACTTTCTTATTCCAAAGGTGTTTTTCCTTCTGCTTGGAAATTTGCTCATATCCAGCCAGTTCCTAAAAAGGGTGACAAATCCCTCCGATCCAATTATCGTCCCATTGCAATTACTTCTACTCTCTCTAAAGTAATGGAGAAATCAATTAACCGCCAATTCTTAAACTACCTAGAAACCTTCCGTCTGATCAACAATCACCAGTATGGATTCCATCAGTGTCGATCCACTGGTGATATTCTGGCTTATGTTACCCATTTATGGACTAATTCAATGGAAAGGTTCGGTGAAACAGGAGTAGTTGCTCTTGACATCTCAAACGCTTTCGATCGTGTTTGGCATAAAGGTCTTCTAAACAAGCTTCCATCTTATGGTTTGCAAACTGTTTTTAGTAATTGGTTATCCCGTTTTCTCTCTGATCACTCACTGAGGGTGATGGTAGATGGCTCTGTCTTCTAACGCTGTTGTCTCCCAAGGTTCAGTTCTTTTCCTCTTGTATATTAATGACCATCTACCATTGACTGGAAATCCTATCGATAGTTTTGCCAATGATAGCACATTGCATTCCCCTTTCCATTTTGAGAAACTTTGCCCTGTGCAATCAGCTTCAACTTCTCGAATATCCGCTACCAATTCCATAAATGCCGATCTCCAGGTAATTTTCCAGTGGGGAAAAGACAACTTAGTTGATTTCAATCCTTCTAAAACTCAGTCTTGTCTTATATCTCGCAAAAAGGATTATTCTGCTCCTATGCTTATCTTTGGTGACACTCCTATTTCTAGGCAAAATGATATATCTGTTTTGGGAATTACCCTGACTTCTAATGTCTCTTGGCTCAAGCACATTACAAATATTGCTTCCTCTGCATCTAAAAAAACTTTGTTTTCCCTTTCACTCTCGGCGTTACTTTTCTTCCAAACAGCTGTTCACACTGTACAAAATGCCCTGCCATGGAATATTGTTCCCACATGTGGGGCAGTTGCTGCCCCAAATCCTCTGACTTCTAGATTCCATTCAGAAGAGAGCAATTAGGTTAATTAATGACTCCTCTCTAACAGAGTCTCTCTATTTGCTGTCTCATAGACGTACTGTTTCTGCTGCTTGCCTTGTCTACAGATACTTCCCTGGGCACTGTTCTTCTGAATTGGCTTCTATAATTCTTGCTCAGGAATTATGAAGCCAGTTCAGAACTTTCAAAATAGTCTGAACACGTGCCGCCACCAGCCAACATCCATTTACTGTCCAACTTCAAACTCACACAACCAACTTTTCATCTTCCTTGTTTATTCGTTCAACTGCCATTTTCTGGAACGACCTTCCTTCATACGTAATTTCCTAAAACTTACAGTCTACAGAAGTTCAAATCTAATGTCAACAAATATCTTCTTTCGTCTTCTCAACCTCCAACCCAAGCATGGTACTAAGTACTATAGGTTCTAATACCTCTCGTGTTTGGGGTTTTCATAAAAAAAAAAAAAACAGGAACTTTTCTAACAGAGATAAGGAGGTGATTATCCCTTTGTATCAGAAAATGGTCAGGATACACCTTGAGTACTGCATATAGGTCTGGAAGCCTCATTTTTAGGAAAGATGTAGAGGTGCTGGAATGAGTACAGAGAATGCCAATGAGATCGGTGAGAGGAACAAAGGAGTGCACTTACCAAGAATTGCTTAAGTTCTGCAGATTGCAGCATCTGGAGAATAAACACCTGCAAGGTGATCTGGTTGAGGTGCATAGGCTTTGAATGGTTTGAGCAAGCCCAGTGCTGATGGGATCCTTCCTCTTGCTGAGATCACACACTTGAGGGGACAGAAATTCAAATTGTGGAAAGACAGTTGCAGAATAGATGTGTGGAAATTTGCCTTTAGCCAGAGAGCGGTTGGTTTTTCGGAAGAAACTTTCATCTGTTGTGGAAGTTGATAGCTTAATTAAATTCAAGGAAGAACTGGACTAACTTTTGGAGTGAATGGTAGGTGAATTCAGAGTGTGTGTTTTTTTTTTTTTTTTTTTTGGCTGTTGCTGTATAAGCTTGCTTTCTTGCATCATATGCCACTACTAATGCTAACTCCTCCAAGTTTTACAGAAATCTTTCATGTGAAACAGTGTCAAAAGCCTTAAAAAATCCATACTGTGATTTCTGCATAACTCCATTCCTGTTAAGGTGATCCTACAATATTTCTTTAACTGCCGAGTCCATTATTTTCTCTGGAACAGAAGTCGAACTTATAGGTCTGTTACTCACTTCACCCTTTGATTTCCATTTGTGAATAGGAGAGACATTTGCACATCTCTAATCTATAGGACCGCCCCAAAATCTAAGGATGCTCCCATACTTATGGCCAAAGGTTTGCTTACCCTTTTGCTGCCATTCTTAATAATCACAAAATCATCTAGTTTCCAGTTATAATTTGGTATCCCTCTGCCATTCTTAATAATCACAAAATTATCTAGTTTCCAGTTATAATTTGGTATCTCTCTGGTATTTCCCACCTCTAAAAATTTCTTCACAGGTAAGTGTAGATGAAAAATATTCAATTTGTTAGCAACCTAAACAGAATAATCAACAGTTGTGCTATTTGTATTTAGTGGGTCAGTGTAGTTCATCCATTTCCTTCGTGTTAACATAAGTAAAGAAGTGTTTGCCGCTTTTCTTTGCATTCCTTTTCAGACACATTTTTTGTTATCTTCCTTAGCTTGATAAGGAAGATTACAAAAAGTGACTTGATATTAGACTAGTTTATGCATACTATATGTTTGTATGTCTCCTGATACCATATAATCATCCCATGCCTTTTCTTTCTTTGCTACTAGTCTCATTAGTTCATCCAATGTCCATTTATGTTTAAACCTTGGAGAGTAACTCTTATTCTGTATAAAAAGCTTAATATTTTCTGTGTTTACTTCCCTGAACTGTCCATTTAGAATTTTTGTTTGGTAACATGAACAGTGTGTCCCACTAAAAGGAATTGAAAAAAGTAAAAAGTAGGACCTGTGTTGTAATGTGTTTTTTTTTTTTTTTTTTTAATCTTTCATAAATAAATTAGTTCTTCTCTCCCTTAATTCAATTCTTGTGGTACTTTTGGAATAAATTACAGGTAACTATATATTTAAGTTGATAAATACCAAGGTTAATGAACTGATTGTTCTATTATATTTATAACAAAGGTAATTACTACATCTGTTTATTAGAAGTATTACAATTGAATCAAACAGAAATAGAATAAAAGTATAACGTAAGTACACATGTAACAAATGGAATAGAAATAAATGAAAATGACATGATTTTTACATGGCACAAGAAATGAAATAATAGAATAACTTATTAATGTGATTTTTGGACTTGCTACATTTTTCACCAGTACAAGAGGTGATAATTTAATTCATGGTCTGGTGCAAGATCTTATCTTAATTGTCATCATCTGAATCTTCTGTGGATTTCTCCTTCTCAAAATACTCTCCCTTTAACTTTACACACTTTCACCACCATTATTGTTACCCACACATTAAATGCTTCTTGCAACCATTTTTCGAAAGACTACGAAGTGCTTCCATTGTGGCTCTGCGAGCATCGTTTTGTCGAACATGAACCGCTTGGCTTTCAGAGCTTTCTTCAGACTTAGGAACAGGAAGAAATCACACGAGGCTAAGTCTGGTGAATAAGGAGGCTGTGGCAGAACTTCAGCACCTGTGGCAGTGATCACTGCCTGCACAATATTAGCCGTATGGGGCCTGGCATTGTCTTAATGGAGAAACCACTTCACACTGGAAAGTTCTGTCACATCAGAATATGGCTGTCCTACCAAGACACTCATTACCATATGCTTCATTCATCTCTTTAACTGTTTCCGATGCATTTAAGCCCCGTCTGACACAATAATGACTCACATATCGCTGTTCAATCTGTATGTCTGACATGATACTTGCTTCAAAATGATCATCAGTGACACGCAGCTAAAAAAAAACTCTCTTCATGCAATACTAGCTTGACAAGTACTGGCACACAGAGTCTGCTCAGTAGTGATCAGGGAGAGTGCCTCTAGAAGCAGTTATGGAAAGTTTGTGCATTAAACGTAAAATCTTGCACCAGTCCACAAATTAAATTATCACACCTCGTATATTTTATTAAACATTCCATTCTGGAAAACAGCTGTTCACATTTATAAATGCTCCTGATCAAGGAGATTTTAGAGATTGTTGATTTGGAAGATAATATGAAAGGAAATATAACTGCTCTCATTTTGTGAGACTTTCTATACTGTGAACTGGTATAGAATTTTAATTTTTAAGGCAGTTTGAATGTTGAATTCATATGGCACTACTTATACCACATATTAAAAAATGTTGGACAATTACAACAGTATGGGTGTTGCAATTGTCGAGTATGGAGGCAGAATTTGAACCTACAACCTTTTACCAGGGTGCATCAGTAATTTTGACCTTATTGTGTCATGCCTGTAGAAGATAAAATATATATGAAATAATAAGGTCAAAGTCAACATTAAAAAAAATCCTTATTGTGTCAACAGATGTGACACAATAAGGTACACATTTGTGGGCTGAAAAATATGGAATTATTTGATAAAGTCTGTTCCCTCCCCTCTATCCTAGATTGACTATTACCCCAACTGAAGAGGCCTTTAGAAATTCCTCCAGTTTACGATGGGACTTGAATGTAGACCTTTCCAAATGAGTGACAAATGGTCAAATGCCATACTGTCATGGAAAAATGTTCCAAGGCCCCATGTTGCCATGGGTTTCTAGACCCACCAGTTAGATTTACTCTTCTAAATCTCATTAATCGTATGTTCAAATTCTCTATATTAAATAAAGAATCCATTTTATGTAAGACATAGTCTTTATTTTTAGTTGACGTTCTCTGTGTTATTGTATTGCTTAATTCATTTTGGATTTTTTGGGATGATTTTATTTGGA
The DNA here is from genome assembly GCF_048544385.1 of Mastigoproctus giganteus. Lineage (NCBI taxonomy): Eukaryota > Metazoa > Arthropoda > Arachnida > Uropygi > Thelyphonidae > Mastigoproctus > Mastigoproctus giganteus. Next base: position 23,527,348 of record NC_143575.1, read on the forward strand.
AGACTTAAAATAAAGATGTTTGGTTCATGAAAGAATTTTAGATTCACAAGTTGTATATGAGAATGACTTTTCTATATATATTTTTTATACATTTTTGATTATGTTAAAAATATTTATATTTTTTATTTATTTATTTTTTTTTTCAGATTGAACTCAAATGAAAAAATGATGACATCAACACTAGTTGAAACAGTATCCATCAACTACGAAGATTTTAGTGAAAGTTTTTTAACCTGTGGTACATGTCTTTGTACATATGATGGCCAGGAACATACTCCAAAGCTATTGCTTTGTTCTCATACTGTTTGTCGAAGTTGCTTAGAAAGAATTGCTGCAGGAACAGGAGTAAGGGATGCTGGATCATTCCGATGCCCGATATGCCGAGAAACTATACCCCTTCCTCGGGGTGGGGTAAGTGCATTGCCGCCAAGTTTTTTAGTTAACCAACTACTAGATCTTATGTCACGACAACGACGAGAAGTAGTTCCTAAGTGTTCAGCTCATCCTTCTCAAGAGCTTTTATTTTGTGAAACATGTGACTGTGTATTCTGTTGTTTGTGTACCAATGGTGTTCACGATAACAGTGCTGAAAGCTGCCAGCATACTGTTATTCCATTTTCTATTGCAATCAAACGGATGTCAGAAATACTTCTTTATAAAGCTCATTTATGTATAAGCAAACTAAGCAAAGCAGCTGAGAATGTTAATGATGAGATTACCAAGTTGGATCAGAATGCAGAAGAAATGTTTGAAATGATTAATCGTTCATTTCAAGAAGTTACCAATATGGTTGAAAGTAGAAGACAAGATCTTTTGAGTACAGTTAAAAAATTGAGGGGCAACAAAAAGAAAATACTGGAAGATCAGTTGTCAATTATCCAGGCAGAAAAGGAAAAAGTAGAAGAACAGTGCAATGGTTTACAGTATCAAGTAGAAGTAAGAAACATTACAAATAAAATTAGTGATCTTAATGAAAAGCTTGATAAGGTAAACAATCTTATGGAACCAAGAGAAAATGCATTTTTGAAATATGAATATGATCAAAACAGTTCATTTTCTGATATAGAACATTCCCTTGAAGTATTTGGTAGTGTTCATACCAGCACTACATTTCCTGCTTTGTGCACTGCTTCAATTGATCCATGTTCTGCACACCTTGAGGCAACTGCTATCATAAGAGCATTTGATTACCATGGAAGCTTCCAAATGACTGGAGGTGATCCTATAACTGTAGATCTACATTATGAAAATGGAGATCAAGTCAAAACAAGAGTGATTGACAAATGCAATGGTACGTATGAAATAAAATTTTTTCCTGAACAACCAGGAGGATACAAGCTTCATGTAAGCATATTTGATAGACCAGTCCGAGATGATCCATTTCATTTTGTTGCTTCTGAACATATCAATCCTGTGTGTCAATTTGGAAGTAGAGGGAGTGAAGAACTGAATCTTTTACAGCCTGTTGGAATTGTTGCCATGTCTGCTGAAAAAATATTTGTGCTAGACACAGGTAATAGTAGAATAAAAGTTTTAACTCCAGAGCTGGACTTTGAGAGTCACATTGAAGGAGTGGGTTTGGAAGAGCGAGGCGGAACAGGCATTGCCATAACACCTAACAATACATTACTAGTCATAAATTGGAGGACTAGGCGCGTCACAGAAATTAGTTTTGATGGCCAAATGTTAAATAACTTCACCCATTCTGAATTTGTTGAGCCAATTGATATTGCGGTAAATAGCAAAGGCCAGATTCATGTTGCCGACAATGGTACAAATTGTGTTTTTGTATTAGAATCCTCAGGAAAATTAATTAACAAAATTGGAAAGAAAGGAAATGAAGCTGGTCAGCTTTCACTCATCAGTGCTGTAGCAATTGGACCTCAAGATGAAGTCCTAGTTGCTGATTCTCGTATTAATGTGTTCAGCCCAAACGGGCAGTTTCTTAGAGATATCTATTCTGAAGGCAAAGGTAAAGGCCGTTATGGGGGTCTGATATACGATGGCAAAGGCAATCTTCTAGCAACCCGATGTGAAAAGTCCAAAAATTGTATTCAGATATTCAGCTTCTTCTCTGGTCAGTTGCAGTTCTCCATTGATAGCTTTGATGCCAAATTAAAGAGGCCTAGTGGGCTTGCAGTTACTGGAAGCTGTCATGTTTTAGTGGTGGATTTGGGAAATGATTGTGTCAAGAAATACAGGTATATGTAAATATTGTGTTCATAATTGTAGTTAAAGGAATTATTGGAAAGTGTAGTCTGTATAGTAACAAAGGACAGTTACAGGAGTAATAGTATATTCAACTACTACATATGCTATGTTCTATGCAGTTAGCAAACTTATTAAATCTATTCAGAATAGTTTGCTAAAATGCAAAGGGAGCCAAAAAGAAGTAAAGAAAGATTTTTTTTTTTTTTTTTCTTTCATATTTATCTTTTCTAGATAAGTTAGTTCAACAATTTATTAGTACAAGTGACCTTTTTTTTTTGCATAAAAGTTTTTTTTTTTTTTTTTTTGTGGCTGTTGAGGAATGTAAAAATGATACAGCTAGTCAGAAACTGAAATATTTCTTAAATATAAAGGGAAGTATATATATTATGTCTATTTTTTCCCCTCTCCCCATATATACTCATGCTGAAATTCTGTATTTTGAATATTATCATGTTTTTAGTCACACGTTGAGTACTTTGTTATATCATTTTTGTTTTTTAAACACCAGGTAAGATGTCAGACCAGCCACAAAAAAATTAAGTGTGGAGAATGTGACTAATTTGAAATAAATCTTATTTATTATAAAATTTCAATTAACATTGGAGAGGGATTCCATAAATAAGATTAACAGAAAAAACAAGTTGAAAAAATTGGTGCTTTTATCGGAAATGTTATACAATTTTTTTTTTATATTACAAATTTAGTATTATCCTGCCAATATTTATGTCAAGATTTAAGAAATAAGCAACTGCTTTATAATTTAACAGCTTTATAATTTAACAAAAGTGTACTAATTTTTATGCAATATTCTGTCCAAATAGTGATGGATAGTATTGTTACCTGTGTATTCCAATCAGGTGATTTTCTAGAAAGGTTTGCATTTTGTTGTGTACTTAATAATTAGGTACATGTTGTAAATTGTTGTTTAAAACCAGCAATGGTTATATTCATTGTTTTGTTCTCTCAGGATATGATTTTAGGATAAATCTTTAGTTATATTGTAAATTCATTTTGCCATACAGCAGTAGAAGAGTTCTTTTGACCTCCCCCCCCCATGCTATAAAGCAAGATATACCTTGCTTATTATTATGATAGTGTATAATAAATTAAATTTTATAAGCTCATTTTATAGGATAAACCAGAAGAATATCATCACATCAGTACATTCCTGCCAAAGAATATTTAGCATCCTTAAGATGAATCCATAGAAGGCTATAGGTGTTCGATAAGCTATTGCAGCATTTCTCAACCATTTTAATAATGTGGCCCACCTAAACTTCAAAGAATTTCTTGCAGCCCACCTAGAACATATATTGTGTATATATTCTTGGAAAAATAAGTATATTTAAGTTATAAACATTTAAGAAAATGGAAAATCAATAAAGGATTATTTATCTATATATTTTAATTATTAAAAAATATATATTAAATATTTTTAATAAATCTGAACTTTTCAGAATCCACTTAATTTTTTCATGCTCTTTACTGGTTGAGAAACCTGGGCTACCATATGCATCTATAACACATGAACTGCAATATATCATATCTGAAAAGCATCAATACTTATGTTGGATCTGGTTTGTAGAAAGGGGAGAGTCTTACACACCATTGATTCAACAACCTATTCGTGAATTTGACCTCTCAAATGAATGCCTTAATAATAGATTCATTAACATTTTGATGTCTAAATCATTAACACTTGGAATTTAAATTTAAAAAGCATATGTTACTGCTTCTTTTTTGATATCTATGGTAAAACTGATTTATATCCTACCTGCAGCCTTTTTATATCCATACAAAAGGACTAAGCAAAATATAAGTCGGTTTTTAAATTTATTCTAAGTGTTAACTCCTCAATTTTATTGCAACTAGAGGTTTCATTGTTCTGGCAGATTCATCAGCACTTTGCTATAACTTGCAAAGTTTGCAAATAACCTAATTGTAACTTAGATACTAATAGTTTAACTTGTGCTTATAGTGTATTTGTAAATTCCATCTGTAATAACATACAAGTCAATTTGGCAAAAGACACTGTTGATAAGAAACAAAGGTTTATTATATAAAATAAACACCTGTTCCAATCTATCACTCAGAACTTATGTATTTCTTTGTGCAATTTTATGTGGTATTGGTTATGCTTGTCAGGCATGAGAGTGCATAAGCACAGACATGCTTTCAGTGACCAGGATTCAAGCCCAAGATCTGCTAAATATAATGCTGTTTCTTGTAATCTCTCTATATTGTGAACTCCTTTGATCGTGTGGCCATCCCAGAGCATAAACAGAATTTATTTATTTTATTTATTTATAAGCATTACTCTTGTATTCGTTCATTATGGCAAATGAGGTTTAACATCAACAAATGTAAAGTGCTGCATATGGGAAACAGTAACCCCAGAGCAACGTATCAACTCTGCGGTACTACACTGACAGTGGTGGAGAATGAAAAGGACCTGGGGGTAATTGTGCAGGCAGATATGAAGTTCTCTGAGCAGTGCAGACGAGCTGCAAGAGTAGCTCATGGTGTTTTGTCAATGATATACAGGAATTTTTCTAGCAGGGATAAGGAGGTGATTATTCCCTTGTATAAGGCAATGGTAAGGCCACATCTTGAGTACTGTATACAGGTCTGGAGGCCTCATTTCAAGAAGGATGTAGAGCTGCTGGAACGGGTACAGAGAAGGGCAACAAGATTAGTAAATGGAACAAAGGGTTGCTCTTACGAAGAAAGGCTTAAGTTTTGCAAATTACAGAGTCTGGAGACTAGGCACCGGCGAGGTGATCTGATAGAGGTGTATAAGGCTTTGAATGGTTTGAGCATGCTCAATGCCAATGGGATTCTTCATCTTTCTCAGAATAATCACCTCAGAGGGCATAAATTCAAATTGAGGAAGGACGGATGTCGGATAGATGTGCGGAAATTTGCCTTTGGCCAGCGGGTGGTTGGTTGGTGGAACCGACTTCCATCACTGGTTGTTGAAGTTGATAGCCTAAACAAATTTAAAGCTCAACTGGACAGGTATTTCGAACGAACGGAGGGGTGAAATGGGAGTGGGTTTTTTTTTTTTTTTTTGTTTTTTTTTTTGGCTGATGCTGAATAAGCTTGCTTTCTTGCATCATATGCCTCTGCTAATGCTAATGCTAATTATTTATAACTTTATTCTTTGATAATATAAAAATAAGTAATGTTTGTAACCAAATATCTAGTTTTCTTATGTTTTTGTAAAGATTTTAACTTTGTCATTAACCAGTGTGCTCATTTGGTAAGTATTATATCTTTATTTAAACAATTGCTTTTTGTTCTAGTATATGTCAACCATTGAAGCATTAAAAAATCATCTAAAATTGAGGTCAGCTTTATGTCAGGTATAAAATCCTAAAATAAAAAAAATCATGAAAATAATTCATGGGATGTATCAGGATTGTGCTTTTTGGCTTATTTTTCAAGATTTCCAATTTTCGATGTGGAAACATCCATAGCGGCACTTAATAATGGAATGATTGTAGCAGAAATGCAAATGTTGTAGTCAAATATTTGTATTGTTACAGTCATACTAAGGAAGTATGATTGTGACATCACAATCATACTTATGATCGTGCCAATGTAGTCTCGATGTCACAGTCATACTATTCTAGATTTTGCTAACCTTTTCCAAGCTAAGGATGTTTTCACATAAAACATCTTTTGTGCATACAGGGTGGCGCCTCCATAGCCAGGTGGGAAGGAGCAGCAGCGCGTAGCATACGCTTCTTGATTAGACAGGCGTTCGAGCCCATCACCACCAAATACGGAGGATGCGGAAAGGTCAGGGAATGACCACCGCATATCCCGGAGCAATATGGCCTTAGTTGCTAATGCTCCAAAACAACCAACCAACTAACTCGTGCATACAGGGTACATATGATTTAATTTTTTTATAGTAATTGCATTTCCATAGTGAGGCATTGTTTACAAAGCAACCAATTTGTAGTACAATACCAAAGGGCAACAAGTACTGACTCTAGCGTGTTTAGTACCATGTACACACACGTAGCAACAATAAGAGTGATGTCACGTCATCACCATGTGAATCACTCTTACTGTTGTGATCTTCAATATAAGGGAGTACCGTGTGTGCATACTGCTTTCTTTAGAGTTTACTGTGCAATGTGATAAAATTTCGTAACATGGACTTTTAAAAGAAAGAGCAGATATAATTGAATTTTAAAAAAGTAACAGTGTTCTTAATGTAGATTTTGTTATAATACACCACTTCAAGATACAAGCAATGTCTGAAAAAGGGGTGGGGGAATTAGCTTATACAGCCAATTAAAAAAATATATAAGTTGACTTAGATGCCGAAATATATGTTATTCAACTTCTTAATATATGAATTACTTATATTTGGATGCTGTTACTGGTACCAAAACATGTTATCAATTTAGTGAAGAGAGAGAGTTTAACAAATATCTTTTTCCTCAATACCAGTTGTTATAAAGAAACATTATTCTCATTTTAAAACCTATTTTTCCATCCCACACACAGTGATAACACTCAAAGTGCTGTTTCATGTTCTTACTATAAATTGAAGTTTGTCCTCCATTCTGCTGCACTGCAGATGACTTTGTCAGCTTCCTCAAGGAACCCTTTAACATCAGGTGTGTGAGGAATTAAAATAATCCCTTGTGTTTTAAGTTCCTGTCTTGCTGGGAGCTTTTCTATGTTTAACTTAAAAGTATATTTGTTTTGGCAATGATCTAGTTTCTTTACCTGCTCTCAAAATGCTTAAAAACAATCGGCAGTCATAACGACACTGTTTCTGGTTGGTCTCAGCAGTTTGAAACACCCCGTTATAAATAAATAAATGTTTTGTTTATACTCCTGCATGAACACATTATTCAGGAGCCAATCATGCAAGAAAATGAAAAACTACAGACAAAAAAGTAGTCTAGTTACTTGCATCATATCCAGTCACTAGAACCAGTATTCTACATTGTTTATAAAGTAGAAGAGTGCCACCGTTGAAGGATGATGCTAAAACTAATTTGGTGTGCCTGTAGTATGCATACCAAAAAAACCTTAAATTTTTTTTAAAATTAATTTATCCCAAAAAAAAAAAAAAAGGGGGTAAATACTTCATATTTTTTTTATAAAAAAAGGCAAGGAATAGTTTAAAACAGTGCACTTCATGATTGTTTTTTCTTTATTCTAATACTATATTGGATAAAAAAATATAAAATTTCTGGTAGAAAGCATTCCTGTTATCCAAAAGAAATCTATTTCTTGGACTGCCTCACTTCTAATGCTTGATGATGCAAAACAAGTGTAATCAAAGCTGAAACAAAAAATCATAAAAAAACAGGAATAGGTAAGGTAAGCAGCACACTTGAATACAAAAATGGCACCATAAAGAATTTTATATAATCTGTTATAATAATCAATGATGTAGATCAAAATCAAAAGAAAATACTGTTAAATAAAATTCATACACTCTGCTATGTTCCATATGTCATCTTTCTGATGATTGGCGCCTCTGTAGCCAGGTGGGCAGGAGCAGTAGTGCGTAGCACACGCTTCTTGATTAGACCGGAGTTCGAGCCTGTGACCACCAAATATGGAGGATGCGGAAAGGTCAGGGAATGACCACCGCATATCCCCGGAGCAACATGGCCTTAGTTGCTAATGCTCCTAAAAAAAAAACACAAATAACAATAACAAACTTTCTGATGACAATGAAGGCCGAAGTTGATTGTTCAACTTAGAGAGAAATACTGTTATCTGTGGTTATACCTAAGTTGCTAATTTCAATTTTAAATTGTAAAGCACCTCCTGAAACAGCAAATCCACTATATATTTAAAAATTTGAGCTATATGGCTTCTCATCTGGTAGATGCATTTTTTGAGTGAACAGCCAAGTGGAGTATGGAAGTAAAATTTTCATTTAAATACATACACATTAAGTGCACCTTTAACCCCTAGAACTGGGCTGCTTTTCCTTGTTAAGTACAGAACAATATAGGATTTCAGGATATTTTTTATGCAAAAGAATAATGAAATAAAATTTGTATGCTTTACTCTGTTCAGTATCAGTAATGGAAATCTTCCTCTCCCACTGAAGGCTGAAACTAAATACTGGATGCTGATGAGAAGCCAGTTAACTTCAAGGGAGCTGCCCTGAAAGTACAGTGGATTTGTCTTTTCAGGTTATGCTATATAATTTAAAAAAGATTTTAGCAACTTAAGCAGAACTGTGAATAATGGTATTTGTTTTTAAATAGAATACAGGCTCAAGACTTAAGGTCAAATGCTCGTCTTCAGTGGGAGCAGAAGGATCCTCATGATCAAAATTGAATGTGTTAAAGCATCCAAATTTACTTGCCTTCAGCTACTGGGCAAAAATCAACCACAATCAACCTTGCCTTCAGCCAGTGAGCAAACGTTCGTTTGTTGTAGTGGAAGTTGGTAGTTTGAATAAATTCAAGAACTAAAATTATTGGAGAGGATGGACAGGTGATGTGGGAAGTTTTTTTTTTTTTTTTTGTCTGACACTTAATATGATTGCTTTCTTGCATCATCTGTAGTGAATATTAGAGGGATACTAAAATTAACACTAATGTCATTTTAATAGATATTAAAATTTGTCTTTTTTTTTTTTTTTTTTTTGTGATGTAGCCAGTATACCAGAATTAATAAAAAAAAATAATGATAAATGAAAAAATTAGATGAATATAGAAAAAAAAATAATAATAATAATAATCTTAAAAACTGTTGCAATTATTAACTGTTGGCATTTTCTATTTATTATTTATACTCTGGCAAGATCACCAGTTCAGAGCAGATTCCAATTAATCATTTTATAACAAGTATAATCATATTTAGCAGTCATGCAGTCTTGAATCATGGTCCACTCAAACGTATGATGCTTGCAATCATCAAGCCATATGATGCAACATTATAAATGTTGTGAGAGTTGTATTTTTAAAATTTCATAAAAAATAACTAAGGTGGATGTGAATTTGTTATTATAAATTTTCGAAGTGTGTACTGTTCCTTATTAACAGAAAATAATTCAATTCAATTAGAAATATATATCTGTTTGCTGTATGAGAATTTAAAGTTGTGTAAAAATTGCTAGGAAAAAAAATCCATTTTAGTTATGAAATTTTATTTCAGAAAATATCTGCTAGTAATCTGAAAATGAAATGTAATTAGAGTAATATAATTATTGGTAACCAGTAAACAAAAACAAATAAGACATTGAAAAAACTATGTTGTAAAGATTTAAGCCTTGGGAATTGCCACATTATCATGTTAATGTATATCATGGGCTCATTCACAGGTTACTAGGGAATTCAGTGTTTGCCTAAACACACACACTCAGTATTCTCTCACACACACAAAGTATTTCGAATGCAGCAAGTTCCATTACTGACTATTAATTTCAGGAGTGTGTGGACGTGTGCTAATATTCTTCTGGGATAATATCTTGTGTATTTGAATGGATTCTAATACATATCTGTGGATTGTACATTTTTATAACTTATCACTACAGTTGTAATGTATAGACATTGTGTGTGTGTTTTTTCCCCTTTTTTTTGTCTACTGTAATTAAGATTTCCACTCATTTTTAATTTGTTTTCAAGTATTATAAACTCTACCAGTGACTTGGTTTTTCTTCGCTGAAACCTTACTTGATCTTTATTAAAAAAAAAATCTGTACTCTGTTTATTAGCCAGTAATTTTTTTCAGACAGTTCTCGATACTGTTGAGTTTAAAAAATGTCAAATGGATTCTCAAATTCCGTACCATCTTCATTAGCAGAAAATTCATTCAATTCGTTGTCAGAAGTGAGTGAGAAAAACATCATCAGCAGTAAGACCTTTTCACATACCTGCCATTTTAAAATGTATTGTCTAGTACATACCCACTTTTATTTATGGTTTTAAATGCTGCATAAGTGTAAAAATAGTTTTCTAAGGTTTTCAGACTAGAACAACCTTCCAGGAGTGTTTAGCTCCAGATCCTAGAACATGTGAACCTTTTGCTTCACAGAAAATCTTACCTTTGAAAAGAAATACACCCCAGGGAGGTCCCTGGAGTATACATTAGGGGGAGTTTTTAGTTGTGGCTAGCAACTTTCTCATTAATGAAGCTTTTAGATCAACCTTTTAGTACCATTGGTACATACTCAGTTTCCACCTTTGTAACGTAGGCTGCATAATTTTTTTTTTCATGATATCAGTTTTATACGATATGTTTTAAGATTATTTTATTTGGATGTAGAATGTTCATAACCATATTACTTTTATAGACAAAATAGAAAACAATGAAAATATAACCTACTGTAGAATATTAAAATCCATACCTGCTTTCACATTAGTCTTTGTGTTTACTTTGACTTACTGTCCTCCTTCCCCATAAAATTCAATATAAATTAAACCCTTCCCTTTTGATTACAATAGCTGGTTTGGTATTACTTGTTTCTCTGTGTTTTGTCTCTCACTCTCATTTTTGGTATATAAAATTTGTAGATGTGCAGCATTTTAGCTTATCAGTCAAACATTCTGTGAGCAGTACAAAAAAGACTCCATGGGCTACACAAAGGCAGCCACTTGTGCATTCCTACTTTAAATCATTATTTAATTATTTTTTGTCAGTTGCTGTTTTATTCAGATGAATATATATTTTTGGAATATGGTAATTATTAGATTATTTTGCTATGCCTTGGAAAATCCTTTAGTTTTCAGCACTGTTAACAGTACAGTCTATTTTTATTTAATCATAAATTATAGTTTGAAAAGATTTGGAATTACTGCAGTATGCATTTTAGCACTCATTACTTTCAGTAACTTCCTTTTAACTGTTGGTGCACAACGTTCTTAAAATGAAACTACATGGAAGGTTTCACATAGCTTCAGAACCCACATAAAAATAAAATAAAAAATCACAGTAAGAATTTAACTTTTTTTATTTTTTCAAACATTTTATTTTATAATTTGTATGACTGCATTGTTTAAAAAAAATTCTGGTATTGTATACCGTATGAATTTTTTTTTTTTTTTTCCATATCTTGATATTCTAATTGCAGTCTGCAGTCAAAAAGCACAATTTTCTAAATTGTGCTATGTTATTTGTTTCTTAATTTGAATTTGTTAATGAGCAAAAAAAATTTATTACAAGAATATGTTCAATTCAAATAAGCTGGCATACTTTACAGTTTTTTTTTTTTTTTTTTCATTAGGACATGATGTTCTTGTAGAACACACTTGTAAAATTGCAGGTACATCTTGCAATTTTACAAGTATGTGTAGACTGATTCCAGTCTCCCTCCTCCCTACACATATACAATGTCCAGGCCCAGAGCTGACCTTCCTGCTGTTCTCTCTGTCTCTCTCTCTCTCAGTGCCCCTGGGTCTGGTTAACTTCCTGCTTTGGGTCATATCAGTGTCTTTATACATAATTAGGTGCAAACCTGGACTACACCAATATCTTCGTACATCAGATGCCAGTTCCGTGACAGCCAAGAATACAATCAATGTTATTCTATTTAATTTTTTTTTTTTTACTTGAATTAAATAAGTTTAGTAACATGTTTTCTATTGTACCATCATTCATTGATTTTCTAGACTTAATAAGAAATTGGGTATCTATACTGATCACATTCATTTGCAAATATGCAGAAGTCATGTTCTCAGAGGTGAAAACCTTAAATTGCAATAAAAATACGAAAACTAAGTTTCATGCAGTGCAAACAAATCGCAACAGTTATTAAATTTTATGTATAATTGCAGTAAAATCATTAGATAAACAGAAAATTCACTAAACTGGTATCGGGAACATGCAGAAAAGCTGAGGCGCCTCCGTAGCCAGGTGGGAAGGAGCAGCAGTGCGTAGCACACGCTTCTTGATTAGACCAGGGTTCGAGCCCATCACCACCAAATACGGAGGATGCGGAAAGGTCAGGGAATGACCACTGCATATTCCCGGAGCAATATGGCCTTAGTTGCTAATGCTCCTAAAAACCAAATAACAACAACAACAACAGCAGAAAAGCTGAAGAACATAAGTGTCAGTAACTTCAATGTAAACTGATGCATATGGCAGTAATTAATCGGAGCAATGCAGCTTTACATCAGTGTTATTGAGGTAACCTACATCTAATAAAAATAAATGTACATGTTAAATAATGCATCGACAATCTTCTACTAAATACATGAAAATTTGTTCCTCTGATTATATTATTGCATATATGGGAAAAATTGTTCCTGATTTGCAAATTGATTATTTTTGTTGACTGTATCATATTTGTAAATTAAGAGATTGTTGTAATATTTTATTTTTCCATGACAATAATATATATTGAATCACATTAAATGTACGACATCTAATCTTTAGAAGTGGTCCCTTGAATAGCCTATTGAAACAATTATGGACGTACATTAGAATTTCTTAAAATTTTAGATTTATTGTAAACAAAGCTACTAGGAATAAAATAGTGATTAATAGTGAGAGAACACAAACTTCTTTAAATTACATGTTGAACATAATATAAATTGTTTTATATACAGGAACAAGTACATTCCAATATTTACACAAAATTATCCACCAAGACAACGTTCGTATTCCTTTCTGAAATTTAAAACTTGTTTCAGCATTCTATGAATTTATTAAAATCTGTATTTGATCATGGTAATTTGTCATGTAAAAGTATGTTAGCTTAGTCAATTAAACTCAGCCCCGCAATAGGAAAATCATTAAGAGTTATCTAAATATTGATTCTTAATACAATTTTTCCAAATTGTCCACTAAACATACTAGTAAATTCTGTATTCAGTTTTACTGTTGTGATACAACTACCTTAATTTTGGTGGTTAATAAGATATAATTTAAATTCTTAAGAGTTCTGCTTTGTAGGCTGTGAAGCATTTCCTGCTTCTTTTGTTTAGCTTAAAGTCCACTATTCAGCTACACATTTTCTTGCAGCATAACATGAAAAAACTGTCCCATATTACTTAAGAGTCATAATTAGTACAGGATAAATGTAATTAATAATATTTTCTGTTTTCATCATATGGAGAAAGTCCTGTTTGAAATGCCAGATTGCTATGCTTTTGGAGGATTTCCATTTGGTGTCACTTTATTGAGAATAGGCTTTAATTTATAATGTTTTATATGATTTAGTGAAGAGCACTGATTATTTTTCAGTTTGTAATAATGTTAGATCGATTCCTATATTCTGATAATGATGTTAGACTCATATTTGACTTGTGTTGAATTTTAAATATTTGCGCTGGTGAGCATGAATATTAGATCTTGATATCATTTGCACACATTTAAAAATCTCTGTTTATTTACACATGGTTACCAACCAGGAGTGGATAAAACGTGGACTCCACAGTCGACTTCAGTATTGACTGCATATTAACAGTGTTTTTTTTTTTTTTTTTTTTGTGTGAAATATTTATTGAGTGCAAAAAATATTTTCCCCCTCTATCAAGAATATAAATTATGCTATTGACATCATTTACATTCTTGCACAGGCGACTGGTGTCCTGGGTAGAGTAATAACTATTAAAAATTTCCAATTAGTGTCTGTTGTTTTTTGTGTGCTAAATATGGAGGTCGTTCAAATATGAATGGCTAAATTTTTTGTACTGTGCAAAATTTTATTAACGTATATAAGTATCAATAACAAGTTACCCCTTGAGATGGTCTGTCTCTTTATCTGAACACTTCTGCTGTCTTTCTGCTAACGTAAGGTTGCCTTTCCCCTAAAAAAAGCTGCCAGCCTTGAATTGTATAGCTTTGACTCAGTTGATATTTTGAAATTTTTAATCAACTAAGAACTCTTAATGTTCTGAACAAATAGTAATCAAAAGATGCTTAGTCCATATCATTCATTTCTGATCATCTGGTATTCACTGGCATTGAAGTTGTGTGTATTTCAATGCCAGTGTCTTGTGGAAAAAGCCGACCGGGCTAGCCGAGTGGGTAAAGTACCTGCCTGGCAACCCAAAGGTCGTGGGTTTGATTCCCGCCTCGGGCTTGGATCAAAGTACTGCAAAAACCTTGGGGGTGCAATATGGCCACAGAAGCCGATGCGCCAACAACTACCAAATCAAAAAAAAAAAAAAAAAAAAAAATCTTGTGGAAAAAGATGCTTTTGGACTTAACATAAACTTTCGACAACATTACTGAATTTAACTTATCCTTCAATAATAGGATCTGCATTGCCCTAATCTTCATTAATCTACCCTGTAAGAAATCGGTGACACCCATTGCAGATGTTTTTGGCCAGCTTAGCATCGAAGTTTGTTTGCTATAATATAATGACTATCATTGAAAGCCTTGCACCCACCACTTGTGATAGTGATAAATGTTTGTGTTCTTAATTTCACCTGATAACTTCATGTTTTTGTTCAACAAAAAATTTAAACAGTATGCTGTGCAAGAACTTAGGGCTTTACTTTCAGACACAACAATGAGTAGTGATTAAACTAGTCTTGCCTTGCCTTCTATAGCTAATGATTAGTCATCCTTCACCCAGCAACACAAGTATAGCTGCTTAGCATCCCTGAAAATTGTCATTCATATTTGAACCATCCTTGTATATCAATAGTCTATTCTTAAAAATTCCTTTTAATTTGCCTTGGGAAACATAACAAAGAAATATGGAAAATATGAGATTCAAGTTTCCTTTGTTCCTTTTTATATTTTCTCCAATTATCACTAATCTTTTCTTACTGTTTTTAGCTCCATTTTGATTTAGAAATAAATCAAAGCATAGTGTGCTTTTTTATTCTGTGCTTAGTTAGTAGCCTCCTGTTTCGGGTATATTTTTCCTGCATTCAAGTTGGTAATTTAAGAGTAATTTATCAGCAGTTTGTTATTTATATTCCACATTTTCTTGTCTTGCCAAAACTTTTATCTAATCTATTGTAAACATGATAAAGAAGACATTCAATGTAATATGGTGCCATCTCTTGCTACAGCAGCACAATAAACTTCTTCAGTGCAGCACTTTAACTAGCTGTCCATTTGAGCAGTAGGTTCTACTATGTGATAATTATCATGCTTCTGCCATATTTAAAAGGCAATAGCATGTAACAATACTAAATTTTGGAATGGAAATAGTAAATCTTAACTGGAATCATCATCAAAGAAAAGTTAAAAGTATACTTCCCAACACACACAAGTGAATATTAATTTCATACCCTTCTCTAAACTGAACTTTAGCAAGTCAAATGGTAAAAGTGTTTATTTTTAATCAGTAATTGCTGTTAAAAATAAACAAAAATCACAAAAATTAAATTGTCCTAAATACAAGAAAGCTGTTGCAATGAATATATAGCCGAAGTTTATGGGTAAATAAAATGGTATGTACATGTTGCAATATTTTATAGATTTTATTTTAACACTTTAATGAGTGAATTTTCAAAATTCACTCATTAAAGTGTTTGAGATTTTTTAAAAATGAAAACTTTTGTATATAAATGCTTTCAAATATTAATTTCTTCTTATTTTGACTTGATTGACCATCATTAAAGTAAAGACCTTGTGTACTATGCAAAGAACTTTACTTTCAGACACTGAGTTAAATTTTAATTTAATTTTTAAATTAATCTTCAAGTAAATTTCATTGACCCTGGCAGGTAGAAAGTTCAGTTTCTGATAAAAAACACTTATGAGTAGTGATTGTCTTGTCATGCCTTTAATAGCTAATGGTTACTCATCCTCATGTCCTTTGTTTCATTTTTTTAAAAAATAATTAAAAACAAAACAATTTTTAAAACTTATTAAGCAACCAGCACTTGATTTCATCAATTTGTGGATAAGTGTTCCAGAAAATTCTGGCTTTTTTAAGCCAAAATCAGACAACAGTGGCTGAAAAGTGCGATATCCTTTGATTTTCAAAATTTATTGTCATGGTGCTGTCATCTATGCTAAAACCAAGTTTACTATTAGTTGGAAACACAGATAAGAGATGGAAGCATGTACTGGAAAAATTTCAAGACATTTTGTACAAAGGACACATTTGAAATAGGCGCCTCCATAGCCAGGTGGGCAGGAGCAGCAGTGTGTAGCACACGCTTCTTGATTAGACCGGGGTTCGAGCCTGTGCCCACCAAATACGGAGGATCCCCAGAGCAATATGGCCTTAGTTGCTAATGCTCCTAAAAACCAAATAACAACATTTGAAATATACTGATATGACCTTCAGAAACATAGATCCATGCACATACTCTCAAGAGCCAACAAATATAGATCAATGTGTTCACTTCTAATAGGTTAAACTTTGACCACAGAAAACTAAACATTACATTTTACATCTAGTCTTTACACTGTATTTCATGTTTAAGTTATATAACTGCTTATTATTCCTCTCCTGTTTAAAAAAAAAAAAAAAAAAAAAATTTTCTGTATCTAATTTTAATTTTATTGGTTATAGAGATGCGTAAAAAAGAATATCAGTGTATTATGATAAAATGAAAGATAAGAAACGAAAAAGACCATCCAGCCTTGTTTCATAATGGAATGAACAGGGCAAGTGGTGATTGCTCAGAGAAAGCGTCTAGTTTTTCTTTAGCAGAGATTTCACCTTTTTATTAAAAAAAAAAAAAAAAAAGTGTGATCAAGAATGAAAGTACTGTTCCATCTTAGTTTTTCGTTATTTTTTTTATTAACATTTTTCACCAGAATAAACATTTTTAGAAACTCTTCTATATTAAAATGTATTTAATTATGATTATAATCTAAGAACAGTCAGCAGTATAGCTATAGTCTTGATAACTCAATGTAGACAGTGGTGCGTTATACCTTCATGGGGCCCAAAGCAAAATGGAATTTGGTGGCCCTATCTAAAGAAAAAGAGGACCCCATTAACATTAAATATTGAGTGACAGAAGAACATGGAGAGCTGAACTAAGTTCCGTGTTCTTCTGTCACTCAATATTTAATGTTCTTACACTCTTTTTTTATGTTTCTTGCACTCATTCATTTAGTCTTTTTACACTCATTAAAATCAAAAACTGCTGAATTATTCCGCTGCACCTCAATTCTACTTGGACATCTTTCTCCCTGCTACTGTACTACCTTAAGCATAAGGGCACCAGTTATATACAAGGCAGTCTTTATTTTTTCAATTAACTCAACTATTTAAGGAAGAACTAAATATAAAATTTCATCAAAATCGGTAAAACCATTTTTGAAAAAAAAAATTAATTTTTAAATTAATCTTCTAGTAAATTTCATTGACCCTGGCAGGTAGAAAGTTCAGTTTCTGATAAACACCACTTAAAGATATTAGTAAAAAACAGAAATGAGTTTTTGAAACAGTGATTTTGGGGCCTCCGTCTGATTGCAGCCCTAGGCAGATATATTTTTTTGCCTATAGCATAACACACCACTGAATTCGGACATATTTATCAGTGATTCACAGTTGCTCTGTGTGATGTAGAGCAACTGTGAGTTGCCGACAAAGAATATTTTTGTTTCATTTGAAATTAAGAAAAACATATTTCATCAGTTCATGTAATATAACTTAATCATGTCTGATTGGTTTGAATTAGACAATATAGTACTTGAAGTACTATATTCTCTTTGTATATAAATTAATTTTTATGATATTACAATGGGACATTTATTTGTAATGGCAAGACACCAGTTTCATTCTATCTGTAGTATAACATAAAATTTGAACTTATCTTGGGAAACTTTATTTTTTTTTTTTTTGTTCTTCTCTTTGTGAAATTTGGTTTAAAATTTTGCACAAAAGAGTTTTTATATATACATGTGAGATGCATTCAGAAAAGCTGTAATTACTAGTTATTATTATAACAGAATATAGAATTATACAAGAAGGTGTAAATAATTTGAGTAACATTTATGTTACTTAATGTACTTGGTATTTTGTTGCTTTCTTATTATGTTTGCAGTCCTCTATTGGCAGCTACTAATATTGGCGCCTCTGTAGCCAGGTGGGAAGGAGCAGCAGTGAGTAGTACACGCTTCTTGATTAGACCGGGGTTCGATCCCGTCACCACCAAATACGGAGGATGTGGAAAGGTCAAGGAATGACCACCACATATCCCGGAGCAATATGGCCTTAGTTGCTAATGCTCCTAAAAAACGAAATAATAAATAAATAATAATGCAGTTACTACTAGAGGATTGCAGCAATAGTGAAAAATAATACAGTTCATTTCATCAGTCCCAAACACATTTGGTTCTGATAAACTCTGAATTGTGGTTTTCCTATTCATCCCTTTTAGTGTCTTTTATTTTTGATTATTTTGGTTTGGGACCCACTCATCACTGGGAATAGTACTTTTTTCCAGTGTGCAAAACATCCTCAGAACAGTAGCTAGTCAGGCACATCCATTGTCGGAAATAACGTGTACAGAAAAAGAAGAAAACACTCTCTGAAGTTTTTGCTGTTTTTGCTGCTTCTCTAATCCTGATTGTAATAAAAAATTAGTGGTTACACCTTTCTTGAATGTACTTATTTTAATTATTAAAAGTGTAATGATATAATACACATAACATTATGCATTTAATATAAATACTTATATAAATATTACAAGTCAGAAAATATTTTTGTGAGATATGTTTTTACAAAGAGATATGTTTGTAAGGACAGAATATCAGTATGATCTGTTTATTTATAATTTTGGAGTTGGCTGTCCTACTTATTGCATCTTGGAAACTAGTAGAATTAAAACATTAGATTCGAGTAGTTACGGCATGTGAATCGGGTAGTTACGAATATGGCTTAGGAAATTGGCAGCTTTGTGTAAACTCTACTTAAGCTGTCAACCTATGGAAGAAGTGTGTGTTCCTGAGGAACCTAAAAGGCATTTTTAAACATTGAGGTTGCATTTTTTTAAAATCTGTTTTAATTAATTTCATGACATTACTAGTACTTATTAACACGAGGTTAAGAGATAAGTGACAACATCTAGTGGTTTTAAGAATTTTAAATAAAGAACGTACCCGGACTGTATAGGTGATATTTATTAGCCATGTAATAATCGTCATATATATTTGCTAGTTTCTGTTTAATGATAGTTACTAATAAAATTTTCATTCAGGTAAAGAGGATTGATTAGGTTTGGCAGTTTAGCTTAAATAGCAAAGTTAAAATGTTTCATAGTTTCTAAGAGATTGATTAAAATTTTCATGCTTATGACAATTAATATTCTTATCACTTCTGATGTAATTAGACAGTGTGCTTATATACATATGAAATTTTAAAGTTGACATTTCTCAGAGTTTCTTATTTCTTAACAATTAATTTTATTTCTAAATCATCAGGCAACAGCACTTTTTTTTTTTTTTTAAATTGGTATACTCAAGTTCCTCTAACTTTATTTCCTCTATTAGTACTCTAAACTTGTGTTCAACTTTCTGTACTATGTTAACTGAATTCTGTATTAGTTATTTTACGGAACCCATTTATATAAATAACTAGCTGTCACTAAATGTTCAGTAAACCGTAGAGCTTAAACATTCCCTCCCCCCCACCAAATCTACATGACACCACAAAAATACATGTTCCATTATTAACAGTGCATGCTGTGTCTAGCTGTTGTACACTACTGATTGTAGATTCCTCCTGCCTTATAAAGCTGTCACCTAGAGTGTAAATAAATTTATTTGAATACTTCATAAACAAATTAGTTATACTAAAAATACAGAATTTAACTCAATTTTTAATCTCATATTGGAAAAATATGATAAATATCACTAATTTTAAATGAATATGCACTTTTGCCAACCAAAAATGTTAATAGTGTACTACATCAGATAAGTAAATGTTAGGAAGAAAACTGGAAACATTTCAAATATGAAATTTAAATGTCTGCTACATAGTCGATCTCTTATTGACAGCTTATAGTTCATTCTAAATTGCAATTATGAAAAATCCTTATTGCATTTAGTGACTACTGTGTTTTCCCCTCTTCAGAATTCATTTTCAGTTTAAGGATGAATTCTGAGCTAGGCAAAAAAAAACAGGCCAACTCCAGTAAGCATTTCAACTTTCTTCCTGGCAGTCCTTTACCTGAATTGTCACACTGAAGTATCCATTTTTGGTTGGTGATTATATTACATACAACTACACAGGCCTCTATTTTAATATCTCTTTAATTGTTCAGCATGGAGGGAACCAAAAGGTTTAACAATTACTGAATTCACCATTTGAGGGAGTACTTTCCTTTAAGAATTTAATTAAAATGACTTAATAGTTACTACATTATATATTTCATTCTCAGGAATCATATTGCAGTGGGTTTCGCTTAATAGAATCATAATGGGAAATTGAAAATTGATTCAATTATCAGGAATATTTTTTGTAAAACTGAAGTTTTAGAAAAAAAATTATTTGCAGTAATTATGAATTTTACAAGTCATATACAGTAAATTAATCTGAAAGTATTATCTAATTCAAGTGCATATAATAAAATAACAGTTATGAAAAAATGTGTAGTATCTCACTGAGAACATGGATGAAATACATCATTTTTAAAAATTTCACGTTTTTAGCCACACTTAAATCCTTTGTTTAGTTTTGCCTTGATATTTTAAAATTTTTAATTAAAAATTAAATGTATAAATTTAAATAAAGTTTAAATTTCTAAATACCAAAAGTGTAATGTTTTACACATCACAACTTACAATGCTCAAGGGAATAATATAGGATTAGTTTATATGATCAAAAAAGTTGTGGTGGGTAGATAGGTCATTTTAAGGTGTTCTTTCGAAAATAGACTGCTATCATTGGGCTTCTAGAATTAACCAGATTACAATACAGTCACAGATGCAAATGTTGAGGCTGTGGAAGTAAACATTAAGTTAAGTGTTTACTTAACTTAGTGTTTGATCGGATTAAACTTAGTGTTTGATCGGATTTGATCCATTAGAATTGGAAAACACACCAAAAAATCATGGCTTGTTAACCCTACCACCTTTTATGATTCAATAAACTGATTGTCATTCTCTAATAAGAGAAGAAATTTACACAGTATCTTATAAAAGATTCAGGTTTTTAAGCTTTGATTCAATTAACAAGTGATTCTTGTAAGTGAAACCCACTGTATTACATCCTGTTACTTTTGAATGCCAGCACTTTTATTTCTGTCATATTACATATGTTATAGTAACTTGATGTTAGTGTTGTCTATGATCTTTTCATTTTAGAATTCTTTAAACTGGAGTGATACTGCCTTTGCAGTAACTCTTTAAGCTAATACACATTGTTTTTCCATTGATTTTTTTCTCCCACCTTTGTTAACAGATTAGCAATGAGATTTTTTTTTTTTTTTTTGCTTCATATCTCTCCCCATCCTCCCATGCACATACATGTAGAGAAAGATACAACGTCCAGATTGTGAATATCCCGTGAAATAGCTTAGATGCTAGAATAGTTTGATGTAAATGAAGTAGTAGAGACTTGAAAAAGGTAGTGGATTAGGATATAGGAGTAACTGAGATTGTGGTCATTCTTAATGCACTATTCGTAGGCATATATTTTTGATCAGAGATGTACAGTAATTTCATCATACATTCTCCATGTATATCATATATTTGTGACAGTTTGCAATTAACATGAATTTGAAAAATGACTGTGGTGTGCATGAAAGCTGCATTAGAGGTTCAAAACTAGGTTGAATGAGATTCTTAGAATTTTTTTGTCATTCTAAATATGCCAAGCTATGTAGAATCAGTGTCTAATGGGTTTTCCAATTTAAACAATCAATTGTAATGCTTTATACTTTAGCCAAGCTAAAATAAATGTATTTCAATTATCCAGTAATGTGTACAGCTTGTTGTTACATGCTGCATATTGATGGAGCTTATTGTGTGTGCTATTGTTTTAAATATTGCAAAACATTTTTGCCTTTTGAATTGTGATGTCAATATATGATAGTCATTAGCAGCACTGTGAACTAAAATGCATGAAATAAGTCACTTATAGCTAAAGTACATGAAAGTTTATATAGCAGTTTCAAAAAATATCTCAGAGCCTTAGGATTTTTTATTATAGTATGTCTTAGTATAAAAAATAATTGGCATTTTATTTTTAAAAGAGTAAGACATTTAAATTGATATATGAAATATTAATTTTCCTCAAAATGGCATGCAGTTTCAAAAAAGTGTGGTATTTAGAAAGAATGAAAATTTGACTGCTAATTTTGGTAATGTGAATGCATAACCTATCACATAATGGACGTGATCTTGTTATGCATACAATGTTTAAACTATTGTATTATCTCCTTAAAATGAGTACTGTGATAATGGAAAGTCTTATTGGGCTACCCATAATGTTTGTTACATCCTGCTGGCAGGAATGTGTTTTATTTTCTAAATTATCCAAGTGGTTATCAATTCTGAGCATACAGAAAAACACTGCTTCACTGTTAAGTGATGTCATGTTAATCATCTCATTTTAAAATATGTTCAGCTATTCAGTGTAAGGTAAATAAACTAGATACATATTGCTTCTACATCTGTATATTTATTAGTGTTGTTTAAGCAAATATCTATTGACCAACTGTATAATCCCCTCCACATGTACACGGTTTGTTAGATCTTTGGAAATTCAGCACAGCCTGACATGAAGATAACTATAGCCATCAGCTTAACATGAAAACATATAGGCAACTGTGAAAACCATAAAACATTTTTCAATTTTATGACTGTTTTATATTTATTGTTTACTATAAAACCTGTATAAATGGTCTCTAGAAGAATACGGGCAGGTACACACCTCATGTATACACCCTCTAAGATCTAGACTGCTTGGAGTGCTTGTAGGCATACACTCGTGAGCTAAAACATTATGACCACCTACCTAATAGCATGTTGGGCCACCTTTAAGTGCAATAAGCACTTGCACCTGGCATGGTGTTGACCCCATGAGACCACAGACGGTGTCCTCGGGTATCCCGGACCAACTGGACAAAACTTCCCAGAGTTCAGAAATGGAGCAAGACACTGACTTGGACTGGCAAATGCTGCATTCTCCTGCATCCCACAAATGTTCGATGGGATTACTGTTGAGAGAATTTGGTCCTCAAATCATTCCCTGAACAGTGCAGGCCTTGTGACATGGGACTTTGGCTTGTTGAAAGAGCCCAATGCTATCTGGATACATGTTCACCATGTAGGGCAAAACTTTGTCCAAAACAATGCTCATATAGAATCTAGTGGTGAGGATGTGTCCAATGGGGAATGAGGAGAGCCAGTGAAACCAATGAAAAAATCCCCCAAACCATGGTACCACTCTGCTGGCCTGTTTTTGTTCACCCATGCAGTCTGGTTACAATTGTTCTCTCTTTTGTTGTTGAATATGCAACTGTCCATGAGCATGATGGAGCTCTCAATTCATCAGATCAGGTGACTTGTTTCTAGTCGTCCAGGAATGGTGCTTCCATGCACGCTGCAGCTAGAGTTTGTAAATAGTGGTCAGTCGGCATGGGCACATGAACAGGTCACCTACTCCATAGGCCTATCTGCAAGAGCATCCACTGGATGTGCTCAGCTGTTTCTCTATGCACCTTGGTTGCAGTCTGTCATTCACTGACGAATTATGAGCAGTCTGTTGTCCTTGACAGCATGTACCAACCACCATTCACCTCAACTGTTAACCAGTGGTCGTCTCCTTGTTCTTGCACATTGGGTGATAGTGTATCCCTCTTTGGACCATTTCTACTACACCTCAAACAGCCAACAGTTGACCAATAACTTGCAGTTGCAGAGATGTGGTCCCTGCCTTTTTACCACCACAAATCATTCCTAGTTCACACTCATTTAGGTCCTTCTCTTTCCTCATTTCACAGGTTTCATACTGACAGAACTGGCAGACAATACCTGTGCCATCACTATATATGCTGCACTGGTTGCTGATGTCTAGGTGCTGTGCAATGTGTCCACTCATGGAGATGAGTGGTCATAACATTTTGGCTCACAAGTGTCTATTCATAAGCTATACTTTAATATCATGGTAACACACTAATGAACAAATAAAGTCATGCCTTTATTTCTAGATAATTTGTATTTTAACACACAGCAATGATGTAGGCATCTAAAATGTTAATTACCTTTTTTTTTTTTTTTTAGTTCACATTAATGTTGTGAACCTGAGGAGAAATCTATAGGTCTGCAGTTGATCTTTAATTTGTGAAAAAATTTGATCATAAATATAAATAGATCTAAATAGTTCTGAAACCATGACTGTTTCTGAACAAATACCCCTACACAAGATTTGATTCCCTCCCCCCTTGTTTAACAACCATACTGAATCCACTATAAGGATACCTCTTAAGAACAACTTCACTTTGCAATGACATCTGTTTTTTTATATATATATATATATATATATATAAGTATGATTACAAATATATTTTTTAAACTGTAATGTTGAACCAACAACAGCCATCTTGGTTTACAAAACGTTACACAAGTGGGTTTGTGGTGTAATTTGTAAACCATTCAATATATCATTTTGAGGAAAAATAAATAAATAATAATAAAAATGAAGCAATTTGAAATAGACTACTGTTTGTTCTTTGGTATTTTAACATTATTTTAATTAAAATTTTTTTTTTAATAAAATTGGTTCTGATAAAATGAGTGGACATACTGAAGTATTTTGTACACCAACATACCTGCTAACACAATCAACAGTGTATACTGAAGTTCGAAATTGTAGTGAATGGAATGTTAAAATTCATCTGGTCAATTTTACCCTTTTACTGGTTCGTTTTTTTTTTCATATATAAGTATGTTAATATGTACACTTGAGGGTTAACTTCAATCCTTTTAAAATCTAGTAGTGTCTTATTCATTGCATAAAAAAAAAAATCATCTCCATGCTCATTTTCAGGAAACGCTTAGTTTATTCAACAAGTACATGTATCTTTACCAGGATAACTCAGACATATAACCTTTCTTGATATTGTTATTAGCCATATGGTGCAAGGCTGCACCAGCCAAAAAAAATTCCTGAGTTACCCTGAGAGAAGTAGAAAGGAATCACCAAGAAGAGAAGAATGATGATATCCGCTCAGGACCCTGGGTGTGCCAAGCCCATATATCACAAATATTGCTCCTCTCCATTAAAAAAAAAAACAACACTACACTAGGCCTTATTTTACTCTTGGCATTACTGCTCTTCTGAATAGTTATTAACTCAATAAAAATCAGAAATCCATCTTACCATGGAATATTGTTCCTTCATGCAGGGTGCTTCTTTCCCCAGAGCCTCTCAAAAATTCCTTGATTTTATCCAAAAGTGAGAACTTAAAATTATAATATGCAGAAATTAAAGTTGAGTATCAACAAGTATAATCTCCACCCATATATGGTACTGGAGTAATGTAGATTCCAAGAGTCTTCCACATTTGAGATTTAAAGTGCTTATTATGACCAAAAATTTCATTAAGTTCACTCATTATTACTGTAGAAATGTCTTTATTAATATTATTAAACTGATAGTACATTGACTAATGTTCATTACGTATACTGTAATAGTGGACTTTTACTGTTACTATAATGAACAAAACAGTGAACTGTTAAACTCCTCAATCCACTGGCTCGTTGCTTTGGTATGCATTACACCATAATTCTATATTTTTAATTATGGAAACAGGAAATAATTGTTGATTTCATTTGGTAAAGATTTTATGATAAATATAATTCACTGGAAATAAGATGTGGTGCAAGTGTACAATCAATTTAGTCCATGTACTACTCCCTCCCAGGCACCTCTGTAGCCAGGTGGGTAGGAGAAGCAGTGCATAGCACACGCTCCTTGATTAGACCGGGGTTCGAGCCCATGACCACCAAATACGGAGGATGTGGAAAGGTCAGGGAATGACCACCGCATATCCCTGGAGAAATATGGCCTTAGTTGCTAATGCTCCTAAAAACCAAATAAACAACAAACTACTCTCTCCTATTGTGTCTGCCCAGACACAAAAGAGAGTACATGATAAGAGCCTTGTCAATCAATTCAGCCCTGGAGAGACTGTGCAAGGCTTATAGGTAGAATTTTTCTCAGTGTGATCTGTACTCACTAACAGGAGAGACTGTTCTACAGGGATGGGATTCACTTGACTAGAAGGGGTGCAAGAATATTTGCTGATGCTATCGAGGCAGTGTTAGATGAGTCAGAAAACTGCTAGCCTAGGGAGGATACGCAGACTAATACATTAACAACAGCTGCAGGTAGAGATTTAAGTAATTCTTGCACTGCTTTTATTGGAACATGCAGTAGCCTGGAACAAGCAAATACTTGGGCTCTGTTAGTGTTACAAAAAATAAAGGCAATTTGCATATGTACCGTATTTCCCCATGTATAAGACGCACTCTTTTTTGAAAAATTTGGGGTCTAAAAACTGGGTGCGTCTTATACAGTGGTTGTAGATTTTTTTACTTGCATTTCCCGCTTGTTGTCTTTGCGCTCATTGTTTCGCACGTTACCGGTATATTAGGTTACATTTTGCCACGTTCTGCCCAGAAATGGCTCAGAAAAGATTTTCGTACAGTGCTGAATTCAAGTTAAAAGTGATCCAGTTTGCAAAAGTGAATGGAAATCGTGCTGCTGAATGTAAGTTTGGTCCTCCTCCAACTGAGAAAACAATCCGAGACTGGCTACGGAAGAAGAAAAAATCCTACTGAAAACGCCACGGCAGAAGAAGGCCATGAGAGGGAAGTCAGCAAAATGGCCTGATTTAGAGAGGGAATTGAAGATATGGATTGAAGAGCAAAGGGAAATTGGAATTCCTGTGTCCACAAAGATGGTTCAGCATGAGGCAAGAAGAATTGCTGATGAAAAATAAGTTACTGATTTCAAAGGAGGACACAATTGGTGCTTCAGGTTCATGAAACGGAATGGACTAAGCATGCGTACACGCACCAGACTTGCTCAAAAGATGCCTGAAAGCTATGAGCAGAAGGTCCTTGAATTTCATCGTTTTGTCATTCAATGTTGGAAGACACATCAGTTTGAGTTGGGACAGATTGCAAATATGGACGAAGTCCCGCTTCAATTTGATGTCCCAAGTAACAGAACTGTTGATAAGAAGGGGGTGAAAACTGTAACTGAGAAGACAAGTGGACATGAAAAGAGCCATTATACAGTTGTTCTAGCTTGTTGTGCCGACGGAACCAAGCTGCCTTCAATGCTGATTTTCAAACGCAAAACAATGCCAAAAGAAGACATTCTTCGAGGAGTGTCCATGTTCATGACAAGGGTTGGATGGATCAGGATGGGATGAAGATCTGGTTTGAGAAAGTTTGGAGCAGGAGACCAGGTGGGCTCTTACGCAAACCTGCCCTATTGGTGCTTGATCAGTTCAGGGCACACATAACAAAAAACAAAGATTGCTGCAAGCCTCCAGGTATGACAGCAAGTTTTGTTTTTTGTTTTTTGCAGAGCAAAAACCAAACTTGCCATCATACCTGGAGGCTTGACATCCCAGCTCCAACCACTTGATGTCAGCATTAACAAACCCTTCAAAGCTGCCATGAGAGACAAATGGAACCAATGGATGAAGTCTTCTGGGGACAATTGGACACCAGCAGGAAGAGTGAAGAAACCAACTATAGGTGAAGTTTGTACCTGGGTGAAAAGATCCTGGGATAATATCAAGATTGAGATCGTTGTGAAGTCATTTAAGAAGTGTGGCATTTCAAATGCCATAGATGGAATTGAGGACAAGGCAATATATGAAGACAGTGATTTGTCATCAGACACCGATGAGGACAAGCTAATGGGAGTTTTGACAGTGATGAGGAGTTGTATGAATTTTATGATGAATAAAACTTGGGTTCAATAACTTTATGTAATACATTTTTTTTTAAATTTCGGGCCCCAAAATTAAGGTGCGTCTTATACATGGGGAAATACGGTACTTATGCAACTGTCTTTATGATGTTTCTACTATGCTCTGAGCATTAGTGTACAGCTAATGCTCATTTGATGAATTTGAATTACAGGTCAAGTCATCAAATGCAAACATTGTAGGGATATTAGAGACATGTCAATCAGATATAAGATTCAGAATTTGAATATGGAGAGTACAAAAGGACACAGTGTATAGTGTTTATTATCATGCTGCTCTGGGGGACCCCACAACTCTACATAGTACTCTGAGTTGCTGTAGTACAAACTAAGGCCAGATATAATGTGAGTTATGTAGTCTGCATAGTGTAGTGTTGGGGTATGTTGTTCCTCTCACCTAAGCTGCAGGACTGCCCCCCCCCCCATTGCTTGCCCTTCACCACGAAGGAGGTGGACCAGGTTGCAGAATGTAAGGTTCTCTTGGCTGGGGCAAATCTGGGCATCGCTGAAGCTTGTCAGGCAGAGCCTTTAATTAAAAAAAGGAAATGTTTATAGGAAAGGAGTGTAGGGGAAAGAGTTTGAGTATGGAAGAACAGATGAACAGGGTGGATGGTAGAAATACTTCCACTTGGAGAGCAGAAGTTAAAGGGATAGATGGAAGGAGTCGATCCTCCACAGGAGGGACTGTTAAAAACAGAGAAAGATTTGGGGTGATAGTTTACCAGGCAAAATGTTTGGATGGTAGGTGGGTTTCAGAAGGGGAGTAGAGTCATAGGGCCAGTGTCCTATGTTGTGGGGGAAGATGATGCCGCAGCATGATCCCTCCCCCCCAAGGTTTCTTACCGTAGTACAATGTAGTAGCAAATCCTACCTGCAGCTGGCTAGACCAGCAGCAGTCAGTTACAAATCCCACTGCCTGCTTCTAAAGAGGGAGGCTTGATGTCAGCAAGGCGGGGGGGGGGTTCCTAAGTAGGTTACCCCACTGTCAGAACAACACATACTCTACACGTATGCTGATCACTCACCCACCTGTCATACATAATAACATTTTTTTTATGCTTAACATATATTTAAGGGCAAACAACAAATTCCACATATTTCTTTGACTCATTCTTGCCACCTTACATCATCTTTCAACCAGACATGACACAATTACTGCTTAAATATAAACAACATACACAAAAACATACACTTTTTTTTTTTAAACTGGTCACAAGCATTCATTCAGCCATCACACAGTTTATGCAGTTGACTTGGCATCCATATACATTTATTTGGCATTAGCATTAGTAGAAGCATATGATGCAAGAAAGCAAGCTTATGCAGCATCAGCCAAAAATAAACAAAAAAACCTTCCACTTCACCCCTCTGTTCGTTCGAAATACCTGTCCTGCTGAGCCTTAAATTTATTTAGGCTATCAACTTCCACAACAAGGGATGGAAGTCTCTTCCACCAACCAACTACCCGCTGACTAAAGGCAAATTTCCGCACAACATCCTACATCTGTCTTTCCTCAATTTAAATTTATGCCCTCTCAGGTGATTATTCTGAGCAGGAGGCAGAATCCCATCAGCATTGAGCATGCTTAACCCATTCAAGGCTTTATACACCTCTATCAGATCACCTTGCTGGTGCCTAGTCTCCAGACACTGTAATTTGCAAAACTTAAGCCTTTCTTCATAAGAGCAATCCTTTGTTCCATTCACTAATATTGTTGCCGTTCTCTGTACTCGTTCCAGCAGCTCTACATCCTTCTTGAAATGAGGCCTCCAGACCTGTATACAGTACTCAAGGTGTGGCCTGACCATTGCTTTATACAAGGGAATAATCACATCCTTATCCCTGCTAGAAAAATTCCTATGTATCATTGACAATACACCATGAGCTACTCTTGCAGCCTGTCTGCACTGGTCAGAGAACTTCATATCTGCCTGCACAACCATCCCCAGGTCCCTTTCATTCTCTACCACTGTCAGTGTAGTACCACAGAGTTGATATGTTGCTCTGGGGTTGCTGTTTCCCATATGTAGTACTTTACATTTGTCAGTGTTAAACTTCATTTGCCACCTCTCAGCCCATCTGCTCAACCTTTCCAGATCCTGTTGCAGCAGCATAGTGTCAGTAGTGTCCTTGACAACCCTGCCTACCTTTGTATCGTCTGCAAACTTCGACATTAAGCTTGATATACCATCATCAATATCATTTATGAATACAGAAAACAATAATGGACCCAACACTGAGCCCTGAGGGACTCCACTAATAACATTAGTCCACGACGATCAGTATCCATTGATTACCACTCTCTGTCTTCTCCCCCTCAGCCACCCCTTTATCCACAGCAGCAGTTTGCCTCCAATGTCACACTGCTCCAATTTGTGCAGCAGTCTTCCATGTGCAACAGTATCAAAAGCCTTTCTAAGATCCAAGTATATAATATCAAAGTTATTCCCTGCATCCAGTTCCTTTGTGACTGCATCATAGTATCCAATCAAATTGGTCAGGCAAGACTTCCCCTTAACAAAACCATGCTGTGTCTGAGCTATAACTGAAGTCTTGTCTAGATGATCCTGCAGTGCTTCTTTAACCAGTGTCTCCATTAATTTTCCGGGAACAGAAGTTAAACTCACAGGTCTATAATTACTGGTGTCAGCCTTTGATCCTCCTTTGTGAATTGGGGTCACATTTGCACATCTCCAGTCTGTGGGTACCTCCCCTGAGTCCAAGGAAGCTCTCATAATTATGGCTAAGGGTTTGCTTACTTTCTCTGCTGCCTCCTTTAATATAACTGGATAGATCCCATCCACCCCGGGTGCCTTTCTTGTGTTTATCTTCAACAATTTCTCCTCCACTTTAATCTCAGTTATTACAAGATTCTCTAGCTTACTGCTAGAGTTGAATACACCTCTGGCTTTCCCCTCGCTAAATAACTCCTCATGTGTGAATGTCGATGCAAAATATTCATTTAGTTTGTTAGCTTCCTGAGCAGGATCATCAACAGTTGACCCATCGATATCAAGTGGACCAATCTGATTCAACCCCTTCTTTCTAGAGTTAACATAAGTAAAGAACTCTTTGCTGTTTTTCTTTGCATCCCTTGCCAAAGATTTCTCGTAATCTGCCTTTGCCTGCCTAACCTCCTTTGTAACTTGGTTACAGATCAACTTGTATCTATCATAGGCTTCTGTGTCATGTGTTAATTTGTATGTATCCCATGCATGTTTCTTCTCTGCCATAAGCCTCATCAGTTCATCTGACATCCATTTAGGCCTAAACCTTGAACAATATTTCTTAGTTGGTATGTAAAGCATAGTAGCTTCCAAGATAAGTTCTTTGAATGCTTCCCATTTTGCATTTGCTGTTGGTAACATCATCAGTTGGTCCCACTGTATAGAATTTAAATACTGTCTCAGTCCATCGTAGTCGCCTTTACGAAAGCAATAACCCTTTCCTTTACCCCTAATGGTAGTTACCTCTTTGAGTAAATCCCACTTCAGCACATTGTGATCACTGCCACCTAGTGGTTCATTTATCTGCAGATTCTTAATGCATGAAGAATCACTGCTGATAATCAAATCAAGAGTATTCCTCCCTCTAGTTGCCTCCCGAACATGCTGATGTAGAAAACAATCATCCAATAAATCCACAAAACCCACAAACATGCTGATGTAGAAAACAATCATCCAATAAATCCACAAAAGCCTTGCTAGTGTGTGAGTGACGAACCCACAAATTCCAGTCAATATCTGGGAAATTAAAATCCCCCATTATAAGACTCTCTGATTTACTGGCCCACTCTATTTCCCTGTACAGTTTCTTATTATACTCATCAGAGTCATTAGGCCTATAGCACACTCCTACTCTCAATTTTGATCTCCCAATGCTTATGTCACACCAAACTGACTCGACACTGCACTGCCCAGTGATGTCGACTGGCTTCACTTCCTTGGATTTTATGTGTTTCTTAACTAACAGCATAACCCCTCCTCCCTTCCTATCCTTTCTGTAGATGTTGTACTCCCCAAATTCCAGTTCTGCATTCCTTATATCTGTGTGACACCACGTCTCTGATATCCCAAAAATATCTGCCTTTGATGCTTTGAGCAATACCTCAAATTTATTTACCAAACTCCTAGCATTGGTGTACATGCAAGTATACATGCACCTGTTCTTTTTCTTAGCTACCCTAACACAACCCATGTGTTTTTTACTTATACCGAAATGACTCCCAGCAGTCTCTGAAATATCCTGCATCTTGTTTTCCAGGCTTCTGCTCATTCCAATAAAAGCAGTGCAAGAATCACTTTCACCTCTGCCAGTGGCTACTGTTAATCTATTAGTCCTTGTATTCCCCCCAAGCTAGCAGTTTTCCGACCCACCTAACACTGCCTCGATAGCATCAGCAAATATTCTTGCACCCTTTCTATTTAAGTATATCCCATCCCTGTAGAAGCAGTTCCTTCTGTTAACAAGCACAGACCAGGCTGAGAAAAATTCTACCCCTTGAGCCTTGCATAATCTTTCCAGGGCCGAATTGATCGACAAGACTCTCATCATATACTTCCTCCTATCGTGTCTGGTTGAATTTGAAAGTGTCATGCTTTCAAATTCAACTCTAATTCACGGCTTTTTTTCAACACTGACCTATACTTGTTAAGTAATTCTGCCGGTCTCCTATTCTTAATATCATTAGTGCCAACGTGTACAACTATATCACCTTTTGTGCCCTTAAAAGATGATATCCGCTCTACAATGTCATCAACCTTTGCCCCTGGCAGACATACCCTGGTCCTGTTCCACCTCTATTTGATAATAGAGAGCTGTTAAGTGCTCAATCCGTAGCTGAGTGGTCAGGAGCGGGAGTACAGTAGCACATGCTCTTTGAGTAGATTGGGGTTCAAGCTCCTGACTGCTAAATATGGTCGATCTGCCAACCCGCACTGGACCAGCGTGGTAGATTATGGTCCATGTCCATCAGCATGAATTGTTGAGGAGGCTTCCATCCTGAAGTGGGTTGTAATGGCTGCAGTTTACCTTTTTTTTTTTTTTTTTTTTTTTTAAGTGTGCGATTATTCCTATATTCTATTATATTATGAAACAACAGGGATTACCTTTATTTTAGATATAGGAAGCTTCTTTTCCGACCAACTCTCCTAGTCCAACACACTAATAATATTTTGGGAAGGCGATATCAATTTTACAGAACAAGTGGGACATCTTCCCCACTGTCAGAACCGTAGTGTTCAGACCCCTCGGTCTCAATGTTGAGCGCTCAAGACTTCTGTCTTCAAACACCATGCCTCTGGCAGCAAGGAAACCATTACATGGATTGACATAAAATTAAATTTTAAAGGTCTAAACTGCTTAATAAATATGGACCAATTATTTTCTTCAGTCCTGTAGCTGGACATTAGAATTAAATTTAGGGGTCTAAAAAGTTTAATGGATATGGGGGGGGGGGATTATTCTCTACATTCCTTTAATCCGAAACTTTGGTCCTTTTTTTTTTTATTAATGTATAACTTCTTGAGTGGTCAATTAAGTCAGTATACACGTATGTGTGAAGTATAGTTCTAAAAGGTGGCAATCAAATTTTGAATTTTGAGCGGAGGGGGAGAAGCGAAGTGTAAAGTCGACAATCTGTGGTATTTAATAGATTTGATAATAGAAAGCTATTAAGCGCTTGATAATTCCTATATTCTATTATATTATGAAACAACAGGATTACCTTAATTTTATATATAGAAAGCTTCTTTTCCAACCAACTCTCCTAGTCCAATGCACTAATAATTCTTTGGGAAGGCGAGGTTTCTCAAACTGGAATGTGGAATGCAGTGTGTTATCATCAGCAAAACTCTGGATAGGATTTCCAGTCAACACATCAGTATACAAGAGGAAAAGAATGGGAGAAAGGAATGAACCTGGGGGGGAGAAATACCAGCATTAGTGGAGAAGTTAGAAGACATATTTAGAGAGCCATCTACCATTATCTTCATTGAGCAGTCAGAGAGAAAACCATGTAACCAATTACAAAAAAACAGCTGTAAAACCATAAGAAGAAAAGATATCTTTTAGATCATACCATTTTGCAACTTTTGTAATGCCAAACAACATGAGGTGGACAATGGCCATGAGAGAAAGGCTCCATGGAAGAAGAGACCATCACGAAGTTGTGATCTGAGGTTGCTAGCAGACCACTCACCTCAACCATGTACTTGAAGGGTTGTGTGTGTGAGAAAAAGATCAAGAGCATTGGATGTGTTGTTAGGATTGTCTGGTATTCTGGTAGGTAAATGAGCAATCTATGTGAGGTAATTAGTAATTACAAAAGCCTCAGCATCCTGACCAGCTGGGTCTGTGTGACTATGAAATGGAAGTCAGCTGGAGTTGTGAACATTAACATCACCAAGGAAAATTACTTCACTGTTAGGAAAGTTGGACTGGAGAAAGTCAAGTGCCAAAGATTTCCAAGTGATTAGTGGAGTTAGGAGAATGATAGAGGCAACAGATGAAGGTGACAGAATGGGCTAGAGATAGATTTTAATTGGTGATACATGTGCTTATGCCTCAGCACAAATCTGAAACCTCACATATTAATGGATATATGTTGTCTTATACAGTTTGAAAGCTGATGTTTGTCTAAGGTTATAGACCAATGGGATGAATGCAGTGAAATGGAAAACAGAAACTTATAGGTGCTTCCTTCCAACGAACTAACGATTAGTTGGATGGAATGAAACTTTAATTTATTTCAGGTATGATGACAAAAAAGTATAAGTAGTCCGATTTTCATGAAATTTTGGGTGGGTGAAACTGGAATAATTACATGCATGTGGGGGGGGGGGGGAGAACACTGCCTAAAAGTTTATGGCATCAAATATTAGGTTCCAGTAGCATTTCTGAAATCAGCCTACCAAATAACAGCTGAAGGCACTTTTTTTTTAATACTTCTCATCCATTCCTCATGATTTTCTCATCTCATACCATTTTGCTTGTAGTGCTTTATTTTCTCAGAAATCTTTACCCATCCACAGAATCTTATATACTTCTCAGCAGCATATCATGATGAGCTTGGACCATAGTGAAGCATAATTCATTTTTTATGCAACTTTCTCATTTTTCCTTTTACCAATTGGGCCCTACTTGAACATAAAGCTCAAATGGTAAAGGGAAAAAATGAGAAAAGAGTTCTGCAAGCTGCAGCACCCACATCACCAAACTATGGACTGTTTTGACTATGACTGTTCATTGAATGCACTAAAGACCCACTGACACTTCTTGTAGACACGGTCTGTAGTTAGGAAAGTGCTAAGTAAAGAATATAAGATAAGACAACTCTCCAAGAAAGTTCTAAGAATAATCTTCATAAAGAGTATACAAGATTTAATAACAACAGGGTTTATGAACAGTTATATAAATAAAAAAATCAGGCATATTATTTAGATAACTCCCTCAAGTTGGTATTTGTTTGATATTGGAAATATGTTATCCTTGAAATGAAATCTTAATCAGCCATATGTAATCCAAGTCAAAATATACTGATGCTGCAAAAAAAAAAACATGAAGTTATAAAATATACACAGACATCTACCGTAAATAAAGTGTTGGCTAACTCACATTTATGATACTCGCTTAATGTTTTACAAATGAGTTTTATTGTTTTATTTATGCCCATAAATTTGCTTGCAAATCCCTGAGGTCATCCTGATTGCTGTTTTCTTATCTTCACATAATGTCAATTGCTATATTTTATATTGCTTCCTTTTCTGTTTCATATCTGAAGTATTTATATACAAATACATTTCAGATTTTATTTATTTTAGTAAGGAGTTATGAAAAGAAAAGGATTATCCCAACAATAGATGTAATTCATTTAATCACTTCTATTCTGATAGTCTTATTATAACTGAAAGAAAAATATTATTTTAAAGATTCCTTCTAAATGTTCTTATTTCTGAAATCAAAAACTGCATGATACTAAACTTAAATATTCAAAAGGAAAACTTGCCTAATATTTTTCCTTCATGTTTAAGAATGATTTTTAGGTATCTAAATATCTATAGCCATATTTAACCATGCTTGGTTGTAATTCTTGAAGTTTATAACAAGATTTAGTTAACTGTGAAATTAGAACAAATTTTTCAATATTTGAGTACATGGACTAGTTTGCACCAAACAGTAAAATAAATGCCACAGAGTATTTCTGGCATTATAAATATACAGGTCACTGTACAATAACCTGTATAAATAGCATCAGGAATTTAAATTTTCATTAAAAAAACTAAATTATAGAACTATATGCAAAAGTAAATTGACAAACTTGATATAATGTAATAATTATAATATTCGAAATCAGACTGTTCCTGTAAATTTTAAATCAGAATTTTATTTCTGTATATTTTAAATCAGACTATTCCTGCATAATTAGTTTAATAACACTATTGTGATTTATTTATATTTCATCTGAATGCAACAACAGAAGCCGCCCGGGCTAGCCGGGTGGGTAAAGTGCCTGCCTGGCAACCCAAAGGTCGCGGGTTCGATTCCCGCCGCGGACTTGGATCAAAGTACTGCAAAAACCTTGGGAGGTGCATTATGGCCACAGAAGCCTATGTGCCAACAACTACCAAAAAAAAAAGCAACAACAGAATTAATGTCAAAAGCATGTTTGTGAGCTTCGTAATGCTGAAGTTTAAGGATGAAATGTTTTTTTTTTAAATATTGTGCAACAAATCATATTTGTAGTTTCTGCAGTTTTCCTGTAAAACTTTGGAAACTGCAGGAAAAATGTAAAATGTTTGGTAATTAGAAAAATTTTCCCCCACAGAAATTTTCCTTAAAATGTATCATGAACAAGGATCATTACTTATATATTTTGTTCTTTTTTTATAAATATTTCGGAGTAGGGTACACTTTTAATAAAATTATGCGTAACAACTCATTCTCGTTATATATGTTATATTAGTACGCAGCAAACTCTGAATTAGCAAAAAACGGCATGGTTTTAGTTAAATCTCATATTGTGAATATGAGATTTAATATGCTGCATTTGCACTAACTTGTATGTTGTCTAATTCTCTCAGGCGCCTCCGTAGCCAGGTGGGAAGGAGCAGCAGTGTGTATCACATGCTTCTTGATTAGACCGGGGTTCGAGCCCGTCACCACCAAATATGGAGGATGCAAAAGGTCATGGAATGACCACCGCATATCCCGGAGCAATATGACCTTAGTTGCTAATGCTCCTATAAAAATAAAATAAAATAATCTAATTCTCCCGCAGCCTGAGGCTTAAGCTCTTAACGTGTTTCAGTCCAACATTATAAATAGTAATATATTTTTAAAAATTTATACAGTACTTTAAAAATTAAAAAATTTTATGTTTTAAAATTTTGTATAATGTATAATACAGAAAATGTTAAATGATTGTTTTTCACTCTTAAAGTTTAGTCATTAATATTTATTAAACCTGGGAACAATTGCATGAACAGATGAAAAAATTGCATTTGGCCTGTTGAGTTTTATGAGTAGATAATAAAATGAATAATGAATGAATCAATACTAAAATAATAATAATATAAATAAATTTTAATAATAATATAATTAATGATAATTAACTAGGGGCTCTGCTCGCTTCTCTTGCCAACCAACCCCCTTCTTAATACCAAACTCACTTCTTTGGCTTCACCAGATTCGTACACTTCGTGAAGGGTTTTAAACATCTTCATGTATGGGTTTTCGTTTATTATACTTTGAATGATTTCCAAGACATCAGTCCTTTTAACTCGTTCCATCAACTTTCTTTTCACTATCTTTTCATCAACTTCTCCATTGTCGGAAAAGCGGTGATGGAATATTTACAAATATATAAACCATATTGAATCCCTTCATCAGCTGACATTAATATATAAAAAATGTTACAAAGGAACATCAAATGATGCTAGGAGTGGTCATGTGTTAGACAGTGAAGCATGTGCACAAGATTGGTGAATATTATGGAGGCAGTTGTTTTGCAGTGCATCTCATGTGTTAGCTATACATTGTCAACAACAACTGATTCTGCCCAGTAACCTATTTGTGTTCCATTGTAACATTTTTTGTATATTAATGTCAGCTGATAAAGGGACCCATCGTCCCGATATAGTAGAGGTATGATTAAATAGTTTAGTATTTTGTAAAACTAAAATATTTACAAAATTTTTTTACAAGATATTTTGTAAAATATCTGTATAGTTCTGTATTGTATAATGTTATTTGTATAATAATAACATTATAATGCACTGATCAAAATCTAATCAGGAAATGACCTATGTAATGTACCTGCACATATGTAATTGCCTCATCCTCTTCTCACATTAGTTCGAATAATTGCCCCGCCCTCTTCTCCCATTGACTTGAATAAATATCACTAGGAGGAAAACTTTTTTAATGTAGAGAGAGATAATATTAATAATTTTGATAAAGTATATTAAATAAATAAAATAATAAATAATGAATGAATAATAAAATGAAGCAACTTTGAAAGAATGGAAAACAAAGTGAAGTTAAGCAAGGACTCCCCATGCATGGTTTAATGAAGTAATTATTTCAAATTCACATTTGAAAATAAATCGCTCCTCTGTTACTGATAGTCTTTTATGCAGTTTACAACTTTCTGCAAAATGGAAAAACTGAAAAAGTTTTAGATAAACATTGGTTCATTCAGAATATTATCAATGATGCAGAAATATCCACAACGTTGTGGGCTGGTATAATTATGCTAGCTATCTAAAATGTAAATGCCTTCAATTAATTTCCATAAAAGCCCAGATTATGCAGATATTACTATACAAAAAAGAAAAAAAGAAATAACTTTTCTGGTTGAGGGTGTTTTGATAGTGAAGTAATATGTTATATAGAAAAAGTCATTTCCCAACATTGTGAACTGATTAATTTTATTCAGTTCCTTATGCCACTGGTCTCTTGTTATCATACATTTACCAAAAACAGTACTGAATTATCACATTGAATGCAAATATTGAACTGAAAAATACACAAAGCAGGCATTAAAAAATTCAGTTAGTATTTAGTATTAGTAGTGACAGATGATGAAAGAAAACAAGCTTATACATCATGAGCCAAAAAAATTCTCACATTACCTGCCCATCCCCCTCCGGTAGTTTTTCAAGTTTTTCCTTGAATCTATTCAAACTGTTCACTTCCACAACAACGACAACAACACATGGAAGTTTGTTCCAACAATCAATCACCCATTGGCTAAGACAAACTTCCACACATGCAACCATCCTTCCTCAGTTTCAATTTGTGCCCCCTCATGTGTAATCTGGGCAAGAGGAAGAATCCTATCAGCATCTTGCTTGCTAAATTTATTTAAAGCCTTAAACTCCTCAATCAGATCATCTCACAGGTGCCTAGTCTCCAGACACTGCAATTTGCAGAACCGAAGCCTTTCTTGGTAAGAGCATCCCACTGTCCCCCTCACCAATCCCAATCTTGTTGCTCTTCTCTGCATCAATTCCAGCAGCTCTACATCTTCCTAAAACGAGGCCTAGAATAAACGTCTGCAGTTTTATAGTTAAAATTTCAGAAACTGCACAAAAACTAAAATGTTTGATCAGAAACTTTTTCTCCCATAGAAATGTTTTTCCTCAAAATTTATTCAATAT
Organism: Mastigoproctus giganteus; assembly: GCF_048544385.1. Classification (NCBI taxonomy): domain Eukaryota; kingdom Metazoa; phylum Arthropoda; class Arachnida; order Uropygi; family Thelyphonidae; genus Mastigoproctus; species Mastigoproctus giganteus. The sequence goes on from NC_143575.1 coordinate 23,567,045, forward strand.
CATGAACAAGGTTAGTTCTATATATACTTTTTTCTTTATGAAAATTTCAGAGTACAGTTAAATAATGAAAATAATTTGCAACAACTCATCTTTGATTTGTTAAGCAGAACAGAACCAGTGTATGTCTGCCAGGAGCAAAAGTTGATGATGTAGAGTAGATTTCATCTTTTACGGGCACAAAAGGCGATACTGTTGTACACATTGGCACCAATGATATTAAGAGTAGAAGAATGGCAGAATTACTTAGCAAGTACAAGTCAATGTTGAAAAAAGTTGCAAGTTAGAGTTAAATTTGAAGGTGTCTGCAATTCTGCCCAGACATGATAGGAGGGGGTATATGATGAGAGCCTTGTCAATAAATTCGGCACTGGAGAGATTGTGCAAGGCTCATGGCGTAAAATTATTTTCAGCCTGGTCTGTGCTTGTTAACAGGAGAGACTGCTTCTACAGGGATGTGATAAATTAAATAGAAAGGGTGCAAGAATATTTGCTGATGCTATCAAGGCAGAGTTAGGTGGGTCGGAAAATTGCTAGCTTGGGGAGATACACAGATTAATAGTAGCTGCCGGCAGAGGTGAAAGTGATTCTGCACTGCTTCTATTGGAATGAGCAGCTGCCTGGAAAACAAGGTGCCGGAGATTTCAGAGACTGCTGGGAGTCATTGCGGAACAAGTAAATACATTGCTGTGTTAGGATAGCTGAGAATAACAGGTGCTTGTATATTTGCATGTACACCAATGCTAGGAGTGTAGTAAATAAATTTGATGAATTTTAGGTGCTGCTCAAAACATCAAAGGCAAATATTGTTGGGATATCAGAGATGTGGTGTCACACAGATATAAGGAATGTAGAATTGGAATTTGGGGAGTACGATGTGTACCGGAAGGACAGACAGGATAAGAAGGGGGGAGGGGTTATGCTATCAGTTAAGAAACACATAAAATCTAAGGAAGTGCATTCAGTTGACATGGGTGGACAGTGCAGTGTTGAGTCAGTTTGGTGTGACGTAAGCACCGGGAAAGCAAAATTGAGAGTAGGAGTAGGAATATAGACCTAATGACTCTGATGAGTATAATGAACAGCTATACAGAGAAATAGAGTGTTCCAGTAAATCAGATTGTCTTCTAATGGGGGATTTTAATTTCTCAGATAATGACTGGAACATGTGGGTTGGTCATTCGCACACGAGCAAGACTTTTTTGGAATTACTGGATGATTGTTTTCTACAACAGCATGTTCTGGAGGCAACCACAGGAAGTAATACTCATGATTTGATTATCAGTAGTGATTCTTCATGCATTAAGAATCTGCAGATAAAGGAGCCACTAGGTAGCCGTGATCACAGTGTGCTGAGTTGAGATTTACTCAAAGAGGTAACTACCATCAGGGGGAAAGGAAAGTTTTTGCTTTCGTAAATGTGACTACGGAGGTCTGAGACAGTTTTTGAAGCCTATACAGTGGGACTAACTGAAGATGTTACCAATTGCAAATTCTAAATGGAAAGCTTTTAAAGAATTAATCTTGGAAGCTAGTAGGCTTTTCATACCAACTAAGAAATATTAGCATTAGTAGAGGCATATGATGCAAGAAAGTAAGCTTATGCAGCATCAGCCAAAAAAAAAAAAAAAAAAGTTCCCATTTCACCCCTCCGTTCGTTCCAAATATTGTTCAAGGTTTACGGCTAAATGGATGCCAGATGAACTAATGAGACATATGGCAGAGAAGAAACATGCATGGGATACATATAAATTAACAGGTGACACAGAAGCCTGTGGAAGATATAAGCTGATCTGTAATGAAGTCACAAAGCAGGTTAGGCAGATTATGAGAAATCTTTGGCAAAGGATGCAAAGAAAAACAGCAAAGAGTTCTTTACTTATGTAAACTCTAGAAGGAAGGGGATGAATCAGATTGGTCCAGTTGATATTGATTGTTCAACTGTTGATCATCCTGCTCTGGTAGCTAACAAACTGAATGAGTATTTTGCATCTACATTTACTCATGAGGAGTTATTCAGGGAGGGGAATACCAGAGGTGTATTAACCTATGGTAGTGAGTAAAATAATTTTTTTAATAACTGAGAGCAAAGCGGAGGAGAAATTGTTGATGATGAACATAGAAAAGACACCTGGGGTGGATTGGATCTATCCAGTTATATTAAAGGAAGTAAGCAAAGCCTTAGCCATAATTATGAGAGCTTTGGACTCATTCATGGGAGGTACCCATGGACTAGAGATGTGCAAATGTGACCCCAATTCACAAAGCAGGATCAAAGGGTGACACAAGTAATTACAGAACTGTTAGTTTAACTTCTTTCCAGGGAAATTAATGGAGGCACTGGTTAAAGAAGCACTCCAGTATCATCTCGACAACACTTTGGTTATAGTTAGGACACAGTATGGGTTTGTTACGGGGAAGTCTTGTCTGACCAATTTGATTGGATACTATGATATGGTCACAAAGGAACTGGAGGCAAAAAATTATTTTGATATCACATACTTGGATCTTAGGAAAGCTTTTGATACTTTTGCACATGGAAGACTGTTGTACAAATTGGAATAGTATGGCATTATGGACAAAATACTGCTATGGATCAAGGGATGGTTGAGTGGGAGAAGACAGAGAGTGGTAATCAGTGGACACTGCTCTTTGTGGACTAATGTTATTAGTGGAGTTCCCCAGGATTCAATGTTGGGTCCATTATTATTTTCTGTATTTATTAATGATATTGAAGGTATATCAAACTTAATGCCTAAGTTTGCAGATGGTATGAAGGTTGGCAGGGTTGTTAATGACACTAATGACAATATGCTACTGCAAGAGGATCTAGAAATGTTGAGCAGATGGGCTGAGGGGGAGCAACTGAAGTTTAACATTGACAAATGTAAAATACTGCATTTGGGTAGCAGTAAGATATCAACTCTGTGGTACTACACTCAAGGTGGTAGAGAATGAAAAGGACCTGGGGGGTAATGGTGCAGTCAGATATGAAGTTTTCTGAGCAGTGCAGACAGCCTGCAAGAGAAGCTCATGGGGTCTTGTCAATTATATACAATTATTTTTTATTTTTCTAGCAGGGATAAGGAGGTGATTATCCCCTTGTATAAGGCAATGGTCAGCAGAGTTGCATTGCTAAAAAAAAAAGTACCGGAACTCTTGTTTCCAAGAAGACTATGATAACACCACATCGATCATACAGTAACTGAATCAGACTTCAGACTCAGGATTCATAGAAAAACCAGTTCTAGCATTCAGCTCACGGCAAATCAAAATGCATTGTTCGCACACATCACAGTATATCTCATTCATTGGATCTCTTTATCTAACATGTTTCTTACTTCAGTAATAAACGTTCAAGTTTCATTGTGAAATTCATATTTTTGTTTTTAAATAAATCTATTAATTTTAAAGATTACTAATAATATATATATTTTAGTAGCAACGGGTAAAATAGATATTTTTCCCTCCTTTGATCATGCCATTGTTTCATAATATTAGGTGTATAAATTTAATGATTTTCTATTATGACATTTAGAAAAAGTACCGGAACATCATTGCAGTACCTTCCGGCCCGAATACACTGATGGTCAAGCCAAACCTTGAGTACTGTATACGGATCTGGAGGCCTCATTTTAGGAAGGATGTAGAGCTGCTGGAATGAGTAAAGAGAAGGCCAACAAGATTAGTGAATGGAACAAAGGGTTGCTCTTACAAAGAAAGGCTTAAGATTTGCAAATTACAGTGTCTGGTGACTAGGCACCTGGAGGTGATCTGATTGAGGTGTATAAGGCTTTGAATGGTTTGAGCAAGCTCAGTGCTGATAGGATTCTGCCTCTCACCCAGATTTATCTCCCGAGGGGACATAAATTCAAATTGCGGAAAGAGTTGTAGAATAGATGTGCAGAAGTTTGCGTTTAGTCAGCATGTGGTTGATTGCTGGAACAAACTTCCATCTGTCATTGTAGAAATTGTCAGCTTAAATAAATTCAAGACAGAACTAGACAAACATTTTGAGCGTATGGATGGGTTTTCACCCATTCATGTGAAGGTTTTTTTGGCTGATGCTTTATAAGCTTGCTTTCTTGTATCGTATGCTTCTTCTAATGCTAATGCTAATTTTCTGGTAAGACCACTGTTTCGTTCCCCTCACCAATCTTGTTGGCCTTCTCTGTACTCACTCAAGCAACTCTACAGCCTTCCTAAAATGAGGCCTGCAGACCTGTACGCAGTACTCAAGGCATGACCTGACCATTGCCTTATACAAGGGATCATCACCTCCTTTTCCCTACTAGCAAAATTCCGATATATCGACAATATATAGTGGTTACTTCTATCCATATGCAGTACTTTGCATTTGTCCATGTTAAACTTCAGTTGCCACTTCTCAGCCCATCCGCCCAAATTTTCTATATCCTTTTGAGTTAGCACACTGTCATTTAAAACTCTGCAAACTTCGACATTAAGTTTGATATACCTTCATGATTATCATTGATAAATATAAAAAAACAACAGTGGGCCCGATACTGAACCCAGCATGACTCCATTAATAACATTTGTCCATGAAGAGCAGCATCCATTGATTACCTCTCTCTCTCTCTCTCAACCACCCTTTTATCCATTGTAGCAACTTACCCTTAATACCATACTGCTCCAATTTGTACAGCAGACTTCCATGCACAACAGTGTCAAAAGCTTTCCAGAAATCCAAGTATATGATATCAAAATTATTTTTTGCATCCAGTTCCTTTGTAACCACATAGTACTGAATCAAATTTGTCAGACAAGACTTTCCCTTAGCAAACCCATGCTGTGTCTGAATTATTACTGCAGTCTTGTCTAGATGATCCTGCAATGCATCTTTAACCAGTGACTCCATTATTTTCCCAAGGAACAGAAGTTAAACTGACTGGTCTGTAATTATTCGTGTCACCATTAGATCTCCATTTGTGAATTAGGGTTACATTTGCACATCTCCAGTCTGTGGGGACTTCCGCTGAGTCAAAGGATGCTCTCATAATTATGGGTTGGGGTTTGCTTACTTCCTTTGCTGCCTCTAATATAGGTGGATAGATTCAATCCGCCCCTGGTGCCTTTCTTATGTTTAATTTAATCTATTTCTCCTCCACTTTGCTCTGAGTTATTACACAATGAGAATGGACAAGACAAGATCTGAGTGACATTGAACATGAAATGGAAGCTGGTGCCAGATGGACCAGTATGAGTATCTGGGACTGTAATCCTGATGTGGTTTTGATGTAGGATCGTTTTGTTCGCGATTGATCCGATAGTCAAATACCATCAGCTAATGGTAATTCTGTGGTCGGAAACGTGCGAATGACAAAGGAGGCTGACAAAGCATATAGGGTAGCACAACGACTATGGTCGATCAAATAATCTAATACAACAGAAGTAACCAAAGAGGCATATCAGAAGGCTCAATGCGTACCTTGTCATGAATGGGGTATTGCAGATGACAACCAAACGAAAGATAGGTTCCACTCCTGTCAGCAAAATACAAGAGGGTACGATTACATTGGGTGCAGGAACACGAAGGTTCGGACAAACATTCACTGGTCTGAACAATCCAGGTTCCTGGCATTTTACCGCTGACGAAAGGACCGAATATGGCGAAAACAATACCAGTGCATAGTCCTGTCCTGTCAAGTGTCAACATAGTAGCCAGTGTAATGACATTTTAGGATTGTTTTTAGTAGTATTTGCATGGTGTTTGGCGCTGTAGCACAGTGGTATCCTGTCGATGACGCGAGGAACTTTAATGGTCTTTTTTCACTCCGTGGCTGAGTTCGTCGGTCTCGGGTGTAGATAGCAAGCTCCCCCCCCCCCACAGAAACCGGGTTTTTTTCTGTCCAGCAAAACAGGCAAATCGACCAGAGAACACACGCAGACACAATACACAATGGGTATATGTCAGGAATTACTGGGTGACCTAAAATAATAGTTTGGTTTGGTTTCGGATGTTACAACGTTTGAATTTTCTAGGTTACCTGGAAACTGTTTTCAAATAAGGCATCCTTTTAATGGTTGCAGTGTATCCAGCTTCAAACTCGATAATTGCCATGTCATACGGCCAGAATTGTAAGAATTTTATTCCAGAAAGATGAGAGTCAATTCATCCGTGATGACTTCCACAGTCAGATTTCAATTTCATTGAGCGCCTGTGGTATGAGGGCGCACAATCTCTTTGGATTAGAGAGTGGATCGTGTGGAAAACACGTGGAGTTTAATACTTCATAGCACGCCGAGAGCAAGGATGGACGTTCCCCTTCCCCCTCTCAACAGTCCTGCTATTTCATTGAAGCACAACTAATGCAATTGCAGAAAATACCTAATATTAAGCATTTAATCTGTAATATTAGGTCATAATCTGTACTGAAGCTTCCTGGCGATAGCTGTCTTACCACTTTATCGTAAACCAAGATAAAATCTTAGTGGAAAATAACTGTTTACCTCCATCATGTTCTATAAAAGCTGCATTTTCAATTGAAAGTCTGAGTGATGAGAGTTCTCATTTTTAAATGTATTATCATTAATAGTATTTAAACTGTTTATTCATTCATGTTGAACCTCAACTAATTCATAGAGTAATAACGAATTGAGTTGTTCGGAATTAAGCGCAAAGGCGACAAGGGCTATGAGTAGTAATACTAGTACAAACATCTTGCAAATTTCTGCAGGGGTTAAAATGGCGATTTCACATGTTTGAAAAGAGCAAGTTCTTCCACACTTTCTTGAATATAAAATCCTATCGATATGCAGAAGTAATCGACAATTTCGAGATTAGAAACTAAACAGTTCATGACCTAAAACCATGAGGTATAATAACTGCTTGTGACCATGTAGCTTATCGTTAAAACACGGTTAAAACAATGTTATCAGTTATTCTGTCATGTAAGAAAAAGATTACCATAAAGAAAATGACGAATGAGATAAAAATGTAACAGGTCTTGTAGGCAGTTGCTGACTTCGCGCTATGTTTAGGCTCATCATGCTCATCACTACCTTGATAGAGATTGTAGTACTAGATATCGAATAATATTGACAGAGTTCGATTCATTTTGTGACCAATTAATTATTCTTACAGGAATGTACAAGCAACGCAAGTTAACACATTTAAACCTTTTTTTTTTTTTTTTTGCAATGTATAAAATAAACTACTTTAACGTCAGTATCATATTTACTTTAACTTGACATCATAATTTCCTCAATAAAATGCACAGTTAGACTGACCATAGCGTGATGATGCATGGTTATAGTCAATTTTTTTTATATTTTGTCCTGAGAATGTGCAATTTTTTCTTTCTTTTTTATATTACTCTATGGGCAACAGTATTTGTTCAGTTCAGTTAAGTTTGCACATCGTTTTAAAAGATTAATTTGTGTACTTCCGCTCGTATGACCGCCTTTAAAGTACGAACTAAAAGTGTTCTTTTAAAGAAATGTCCAGTGCCTTTGTCGTCCGAGTTCTTTTCAAGGAATCGACGAATTTTTGAAGAAATATCTTAGCTACCTTAGCTGTTATTTTTTCGCAAACTTTCATCTCATCTTTTTCACTATCGCTGTCAAATGAAAGCTCATTTCTTTGTATTAATTCCACAATTTCCTTGGTTGTCATTTCCCCAAAAGCTGTTTCTTCTTGTTCGACTGCAATAAATTTTTTGGGAGACATACATGCACCCACAATCGGAAGATCATCCATGGCTATTCGCAACTCCTGGATAGGATACCTTCTGTTTCATCTAAATGACTTTGTCGATAAGCCCAGTGTGAGTCTGGCAGTTACTTATTGTTCGCGGTGAAACTTCATCCCACAACCGAAAAACCAATTTTGTTGATGCTCTGCCTACTATCTTCTTCTTCACCTGATGCCGCATATGATGTGCCTTAAAACGCTTAATAATTCGAGCATCAAGAGGCTGTAGGAAACCTGTGCAATTAGGAGGTAGGAACTATCTCCTATTTTTCCGTACAGTTCTCCTTAGATTACTACGGCTTCGCTCTTGAAGTATGGTTTTTCTGCCACCTTACGCTTTGAGATGTGGAAAACCGCTTACTTTCCAATGATTAAAAATATTTGAGATGGATGCTTCTGAAAAATCAGTTGTCTTTAGTTTCTTCAATCGTGACTCGTGCTAAAGGTGCACCCATGATAAGGCCTTTTTAAAGTCTGACGGATCACGCGTTTTCCACATGTCTTCAGAACATTGCAGTCGAACAGCCTGTGCAGTCTTTATATTCAACGAAGTAAAATGTCATCACTCTCACGTCAGTTTTCTTTGCTTCTGTTTGCATTTCTTCTGTCTGTGACTGTCTTAATGGGTGCCTCCGTAGCCAGGTGGGAAGGAGCAGCAGTGCGTAGCATATGCTTCTTGATTAGACCGGGGTTCGAGCTCGGTCTAATCAAGTTGCTAATGCTCCTAATAACAAACAAACTGTCTTAATACAAAGGATTCGTATTTTTTTTTGGCCAGTGTTTGTAATAGAACTTCTCTTTACAACACTCAGTTCCTTATTTTATTTTGCTATGTTTATTACGAAACACACAAAACTTTACCAAACACTCATTCTGAATGACGGGTGTTCGATTTTATAAGTTACAACTCTTATTCCTCAATTTATATTATAGCAAAACACTAGAATCATCTAGTCTTCTATAATATTGAAATAATACTCCAGCTTCCTAGAATACTGTATTCTACAATCATTTACGACGTTCAAGAATCTTTTACAATGTTCTATGACATTCAAGAGTCTTCTACACGCTTCTGGAATATTCTCGAATATCCTAGAAAAATCCTGAATATTTCTGAAATATTATTTAAGTATTTTTGATTTGTATACATAATAGAAAATATTTTAATAAAAAGTGGTAAACTAGTCCTATTTTAATAAAAACTTGAAATTAAGAAATATGAAACGTGATTCGAAACCTTAGGCGAGAGTATATTTTCGATGTACTGTGTCAGAAATACAAGAGAACAAGCCCATCCAGGTGGCGATTAGGTAACAAACTCTCCAGCAGACTGTGTCAACATGTGCATCTGTTTCCCGGTGACGAACGTGGAGAGCAGATGTGCAGTGATCGAAAACTTAAAGCTAACAGCCACGCTGATTATAATAACCCTCATGAGGTATCAGTAAATCATCTATAAATCACATGTATTTTATGGTGGACTTCCTTTTTGTCTGATGAAAAACCCAAGTTTCGAAAAAGAAAAATCAAGAGATCCTCATCCGGGATAGACTAACCGTCCACAATGTGTCTATACAAAAATGATCGTGCCTTTCGCTCATTTTGTGTGATGAAGTGTGTCAACAAAGCATGTCATCCTAATTTTTTGAACTGCGCAGAAAATTGCTGTTTTGTAAAAAAATGACTGCCACAAAAGTCAAACTCTACATATTATAAACAAATATACGGCACCTCTCCAGATATTTGCAGCTTAATTTCCCAAAGTGAGATGGACTGCTTCTTATGTGTACTACAACCCGAGGGGAAAAAAAGAAGAGAGTGAGAAGAAGAAAAAACAAACATATATATATGTTGATATTGTAATAGGGTTTTAGGTGCATCAGCGACTAAGGCCATATTGCTCCGTATATGCTGTCTGTAAACTGAGTGTGTTCTTTGGTCGATTTTCTGATTGCTGGATGAAAATCCCGAGTTTCCGGGAGGGAGAAAAAACCATGTTACCGTCTCCTGAGACCGACGAACTCAACCATGTTTTGACAGAGGCCATTAAAATTTTCACACGTCATCGACAGGACTCGAACTCAGGTCTACTCAGGTTGGTAAAATCGCCGTCCTCCGGGTGTGGGGAGGACGGCGATTCTACCAACCGATTCTATATTTCCGTGTGACAACATTCTAAATAACGAGAAATCATCAAACGTTAGCAGCCTAGTTTCGACAATAACTGCTAAACCGGCGCAGATGTGGGAAACCACCGGTGGTGTCTGACCTTAAATACTATACTACTACTAATAACTGTTAATCTTCGAAAAAGGACATTCAGAAGTCAGCAAGGAGATAAAGTGAAGCGTTGATAAAAAGAAAGGCTATTCCAAAAAATGTAATTTTATAAAAACATTCTTATTTATAATTTAACGATTCAGACTTGATTTAGCCAAGAATGGAATCGACTATTTTTTTGGGATGTGCTTTTTTCAAGATACAGCAATTCAAAGAATGCCAGTATAATTTTTTATTATTATTGTTGTCGTTATATTATTTCTTCTTGATAGAAGGGGGGGGGGACCACCCCGTAACGGGTACTGGTACCAAATACACAGGGTGGCTGTTATGCCTGGTGTTGCTGGTCGAGGAACTCTCTGATTATCCTACAGGTGTTCACAGGAATGCGCCAGGAGTGTGTAGGACCTGTGTGCAAAAATTTATACGACGCCCCATTAATTAAAAACATCAGAAAATAATATTCTAAAATTCAACGAATTTTATCTTTGGCCTCCTGGCGCCTGTGTGCATCGCACACATTGCACACGTGGACGCCTGGGTGTTCAGGCTTGCGGTTTTCTGGAGTTTCTTGTAGATATTCTCTGGGAGACCTATTGCTGCCAGACTCTTGTGTAGGGTCTTTGATTTCCTGATTATTAGTATTATTATTTACTGTAATAAATAGTTACGTTACCTAACTGATTATTAAACTAATAACAGTGGATTTGTTAGCGATTAGACTGTAGGGTGAACCAGCAATATCATTCAATAATGGTTCAAATGCTAAAACATTTTGAATAATCCCTACACATTTTTTTCTGTGTAGGTAAACACTTTTATGTATATCGAAATCATTTAAATCTATTCTGCAAAGTTTTCTTAGGTGCATCCCAATGCATTACACGAAAATGTGGGTAAAACGAATACTGTTTCAATGAAAATTTCACTATACCGAGAATATTTCTAAGTCTTAGCCGACTTCCTTTGTTATCAATGCTTTATTATTCTCATTCCAAAGAAATGCATTTGAATTAAAATTATAATTAAAAATGTAGTGCTTATACTGAAGAAATACTTCGAATTATTTTCGAAAATTCTATTGGACAATTATGAATGGTACTGTGTACGTCATATTATAAATATGGCTACAATCGTTTGAAATCTCCTTACGGCACGGATAGAAATATTGAAATAAAAAACAAAATTAGGGTATCGATATATGAAAAGTAGAAATAAGTCGTATTTTTTGGGTATTTTCTCTCTAACGATATTCTCTCTCTCTCAAAATAAAAAAAATAAATAAAAATTTAAAAATTACTTTTGTAGTACTCATATTTTATACTTCATTTATTTAGTATTGATTTCAAGTTAATATTAAAAAAGAAGAAGAAGAAATGAGGAACTGCTACTCATTAAAACGAAATTTCAATACAGTGGCCCTCGTGGGTAGAACAGTTAGTAGACTTGCCGTCCTCTCCACACTGGGTGGAAAAGACCTGAGTTCGAATCCCGTCGATGATGATGACAGGAATTTTTATGGGTCTTTTTCACAAACGTGGCTAAGTGAGTCAGTCTCAAGCGAGAGTAGCATAGTTTTTCTCCCGTAAACTCGGGTTTTTTATCCAGCAAACAGAAAATCGACCACAGAACACACGCAATTTAAAGACAGTATACAAGGAGCAATACGGCCTTAGTCACTGACGCTTCTAAAACCCTATTACATCAATCACTACAACGAAATGATTCTTAGCTTCCCTTCCCTCCCACGAAGAGGTCGTTGAAATTGAATTTTATTGTACTCCATAATTAAACGTTCGCCTAAAAACAAGCAAATTATCCAAAAATCCGTTTACGGGCCAAACCCTTTGAAATCTTTCTTGTTGAGAAATCTAAACCATACTAGTGCCATCTGGTGTGCATCATATAAACGCCCGAATGTAAACAAGAATATATCGCTCCTCCCTCCTACAAGGACTCGCTAGTACTGTATTAATTGATGAATTGTCCTGCTTTGTGAAAACTTTATTATTATTATTATTATTATTATTATTATTATTATTATTGGCTATATGGTGCAAGGAAGCCTGAGGCTTTTGCTACATCAGCTGAAAAAAAAAAAAAAAAAAAAAAAAATCCTGATTTACCCAGAGAGAGAGAGAGAGAGAGAGAGAGAGAGAGAGAGAGAGAGTCAAAAGTAGAAGGGAATCACCAAGAAAGGAAAGAAAAGAGAAGAATGATGATATCCAGCTCAGGACCCGGGGTGTGCCAAGCCCATACCAGATATGAGCCTCTACGGATTGCCAATAATGTTCATTTTGTCATTCTCTGAGGACGTCTTGATGTGGTCGCTTCCAGGCCTCGAATCTTTATGGGGCTTTGAATGACAGCACCCATTTATGACCATACATTTTTAACGTACTTAAGTTTCACACAATAAATATAAAATTTATTTTATAAAATGCTCATTCTCAACGTTTTCAATATGAAGATAATCCACAGTAATTTCTTATTTTAAACGTTATTTCAAATTTAAGCTCCGAAAGATCTTTATGAAACAAAAAAAAAAAAAAAAAAGAAAAAAAAAAAGAAAATCAGCTCTAGTGTTGCCTGTACAAAGTCCGACTACTTGAAAAACATGTTCCAGGTATCTGCACTTTGTTTCTTGGACTTTTGTTCTGTATGTGGGCATGATGAATTGTGACAGTGACTCAGTTACATCTTCACTGACTGAAACTGCACACGTCGATTCTAATTAGCATAAATGCCACAAAACTTTCTTCTTCCATGGTTGTGCTTATCACACCTAATCTTATCTGTACTTCCTTGAAAGTACGAACAAGCCTAGGTGTGATAAGCACAACCATGACCGAATATAGATGGAGCCAAATATATATATATATATATTCATAAAGGAACAAAATGTAATAAAACCATCTACAACAGGCTTCTATCTCTATTTACGAATTCAGTTCTTGTAGTTTCTGTTCCGCTTTTCGAATTTATCAAAAACTGGTAATCGCACTTCCCTGTATATATCTTCTACAGTATCTTACATTCTTGTAGATAGATAATGGTGTGCCTCATTTTGGGAACGAAAGTTGTAAATACCTGATGAAGTCATTTCAGATTGTCCCTGTGCACACTTTAAGCAGCTAAGGCATCTCAAAATCCCTGTCGCAATCTCCTCAATTAATATAATGAAACACAAGTGAATGGATTTTTAAAAAAGTTAAAGAAACTAACTTTCAGTTTACAACACGTACGTAATTTTTATTTTTCATTTTCGATCCCCAAACACGTTCCTGACGTTTTACAGGAATGCATTGGGACGGTTTTATTACTCAGTGTAGTCAAAACAGTCCCGGCCTTTTAGCGTTTCAACATCCCTTTCGATTAGAAAATTCACAAAAAATATCAGAGAATATGGCTGCTAAAGTTTGGAAGATTATTAATGAATAACCAAAGGGTAATTAGTATTTAACATTATTCTGATTATGTACATAAACGATTTCATCTGGACTAGTTTGATATGGGGATAAATTATACTGCAGAAATGGGGATAAATTATACTTGGCTTCTCCCCCCCCTGGGGTTCAAGAATAATGCCCAAAATTTCTTATAAATACAGTATTTAAAAGTTGAAAAAATTTACTTAAAAAAAAAAAATCTGTGTAACCTTAGGAGTCAGCAGAAAATTTCTCAAGCTAAAAGGGGTTATTATATCCATGGTTGGTCCACGAGCCACAGTTTGAGAAACACTTGTTATTGTAGTAGGGTTTTAGGTGCATCGGGGACTAAGGCCATATTGCTCCGTGTATATTATCTGTAAATTGCGTGTGTTCTGAAATCGATTTTCTGTTTGCTGGACGAACAATCCCAGTTTCCGGGAGAAAAAACCATTCTACTCTTGCCTGAGACCGAGTACTTCACCCACGTTGTGAAAAAGGCCCATTAAAATTCCTCCCGTCATCGACGGGAGTTGAACTCAGGTCTTTTCCACCCGGTGCAGGAAGGACGCGATCCTACCAACTGTGATATCCACGAAGACGAGAAACACTGACATATAAAATTAGATTACTTATCTTTTAATAAATATTTTAATTGAAAGATAAGGAAGACTCAAATTTTGATTAAGAAATCAGACTACTGGAATACATTTCTGGTGCAATTTCTGCATTATGTGTGCTGTCTATGGACAAATTATCAAACAGGCTACAAAGTTGGAAGCAATTACAATAGGATATCAAGCCACCGGAGTGGTCAGTGTGGCACACACTATTATCAATTGTAAAAGAAGAACGAAAGCGAATATCAGCAAATCAGAATGATTTTTTGTGAGTCAATCTGTTGAGTGGTCCATCCATCTTCAAAAAGCACCTCTATTCAGCATCTTTAAACTCAAGCTCGTAAACGCGGTCTGAATATCTTAAAAATGCTGTTCTTGTTTGGCTTGCACTGCTTGCATAATGGCTTGCACTCTGCCACTAGGGAGGCGGATTGTACTTCTTTATCCTTACATATGTGTACACCAAAGCTCAGATAAATGAATCTATACTTTGGGGGAGTCGGACGATATTTCTGACATTGGGTTTATAAAATTAATTTCAGACTTGTAGATTCACATTGTTGTGATGAGTCAGCCCTTAGAACTTTTCCTTAAATTACCTCTGCCATTCTGTTTAACAGAAAATAACAGAAAATTGGTACGTTAACCAGGAAACGATTTTATCTTATCCTATTCTTATCCAAACGCACTCTGGCACTTGCTGTCGAAGTTGATAAGAAATACAAAGGTTTGTTTAGAATAATTTAAGCTATGGGAGCTATTTTTAACATTTCTTCGCATTAAAACCATATACAGTGCAAAATATAATCGAAATTAATGACTAAGTTCAGATCAATTTGACAGTTTCAGTGTCAGTTCCAAATAAGGTTGACTTTTTTGTCGGAAAATGAAACTCTTATTAAGTTTATGGCAGATGAATCCTCGGTAACTGCTGTATTCAAATCCTAATTTCAAGTATTAGATATGCAAACAGCTTAGCTGAAACGCTTCCTGTCTATACGGGCATTTATTTATGTAGCACAGTAAATCGATCTTAATCCCATGTCAGGAAAGCCCATCATGGTTTTCTTCTTTCCCGGAAATTAAAGTTTTTCATTCTGCAAAATAGTCAATAGCCCATATAATACATGCTGTTTAAAGACGAGATATACTGATACCTCATGGCTTTTAAACAATTTAATTTTTAAGCGTGTTATCACACATTCATAGTGCGTCTATTGTCTTCACCATATCCATCCGTCCATCCGTATGTAATAACTCGACTCCTAGTGAATGCAATTTCATATTTGAGCCTTCTAAAAAGATTTGTAGAGCTATTCCAAATTCCATTAAAATCAGACCAATATAAATCGACACATTATTTCTTTAATTTGTCCGTCCCTCATATAATAACTCCCAGTGCATGGATTTTCATGAAATTTTATCTTTGGGCCTATTAGAAATATTTGTTAAGCCATTCGAAATTTTCAGTCAAATTATACCAATAAAAATCCGATAGTTATTATTTCTCTGTCCGTCTGTCCGCATGCAACAAGTGGACTCCAAATGGATGGATTTTCATGAAACTTTAGATCTTTCAGAAAGAGGAGCTTCCCAAATTTAAGTAAAATTAGACCAATTGAAATCTAGCAATTATTATTTATTTTTTTCACGCATACAAGTACCACATAGCTACACACATATTGTAGCTGGAGCATTGGATGTTTATTGACATACGCTAGTTGGAGGAATGAATGGGCAAAGTGGAGGATGCCCAAAATTGAAACGTTCTCCTTTCGAGCATAAAAGACGTTTTTTTTTGTTATAAATCATGAATTTTAAGCGTATTATAATTTTAGAAAGTTAATACGCAAAACTTTTAAAATTAAAAGCTGAAAAACCAAGTCAGTTTGTTCAAATGAAACCCAGAATTTTGGAATAAACAGATCAAAGACGGAGCTGTCTAAGATACCGTTGAGAGATCGTGCTAATCATGTCACTTAGCTAGACACGGTCTAAGCGTAGCACTTTTTTTTTTTGTTAGTTGTTGGCGCATCGGCTTCTGTGGCCATAATGCACCTCCCAAAGTTTTTGCATTTACTCTGATCCAAGCCCGAGGCGGGATTCGAACCCGCGACCTTTGGGTTGCGAGGCAGGCACTTTACCCACCCGGCCGTAGTACTGTACTTGTTTGGCTTCTGGCAAAGGTGTGATAGTCGCAAGGTGACATCCTTTTCTGTGCGCTGGACGATGATGCACTTTCCACCTGTATTTTGCTCTTTCTTCTACCTTCCTAATTTTTTTATTTTATTTCATTAAGTTTTTCTTTCGTTTTTTATTTATGGGTGATTTTATAAGAATTTTAAAATTCTTACAATTGAGCCTTTCCTGAAAAGGTATCCTGAAAAACATAGGACTATGTAATAGTGTTTATAAATGCTCTTGATACTGTTCTTGAAAAACAAAAGACAAACCACCATTACAAAAGGTCCTAAGGATAAAATTGTGAAACTTATTATTAGAGTTATTGCAGTACCCCCCTCCCCCAACACCCACCCACCCACGAAGCAGCCATTGTGGAATTCCCCGGCCTTAAAGAGATGATCCTCCTAATCCCTCTCAGTACCATATAATCATTGATTCCACTTCGTAGACAGGGCATCCAAAAAACAGATATCTGACAGTCTCGATGTTTGAAAGAGTTAGCATGTCGAACGTTTAAAGTGTCGGCGTTCTAGTTTTCGGCATTATAACTTTCGGCAATATCATTCCCTCTTCTGCAACACAATGAGGAAACCAATTAACAGTTGTCTGTATCGATCAAAAAAGAAAGTTACGATCGACAGACGCTGGACACATTTAGACGTATTAATTTTCACAGCATGCAAACTACAGCCACTGTTCCCGCCTCGCAGTGAATATCTGACACACAGTATATCGATCCAAGAGGATGTTGTCGTCTGTTCTTTGATAAGCATTCATTCCATGCATCTTTCGTATCCTTATACAATAAACTTTCAAAAGTTTCTGAAGGTCAGCTCTGAAGTCTTATGAATTATGCATAAGTTTTTATTAGTTGTTATCTTTTGAATAAAGGCTCTACTTTTGAGTAGGACCTTTTGCTTATATGAACCTGGCATATCAGTTTGCATTCAATTGGATGATACGTTGGAAACAATTCATGGAACAAGTCATTAGACTTGAATCTTGTTGGTTGGATATAGGAATATTAAGAATCTAATGATCCCAAAAAATAAGATTTGAGCATTCAACTTTCCAACTAACATGAACGAATTTTTCTGTTCATATTCCGGGACGACTACACGGTCAGAGTCCACAAGATATAGAGAATGCAAGAAACAGCACCGTATTTAGCAGTCACGTGGGCTTGAACCACGGTCACTCAAAGCAAGTGTAATTACGCACCCTCGCTTGACCACTCGGCTATGGTGGCTTGCACGGATGTGTAATGTTGATATTGCATTTGTACTTTTTCAAAGTAAAATAATGAAAGCTTTTCTTATCCTTCAACATATTTTTAATTTAAATAGTTAAACTGAATTCTTTATTCCATACTTTTACATAAAATTTTCTTACGGTAAACTTATGATCGCCATAGCTTGCAATAAAGAAGCTTCAAAACCTGTTAATCAAGTAATGAGAAAAGTAAACACAAACAACACGTTGCAATACTAAATACGGATTTCATTGCTCGATTCTACGTTCTCCCTCATGACTCAGGTTAAAATACTGTTTCCGCGGGAAAACTGTAACAAAATGCTTTGTCACCATTTTCATATTTTCCATTTAGTAAACAAGTTTCGAGAAAAGGGCGATGTGTTCTAAAAAGGATGCAATAGCACAAAAGAAGCTTCCGATTCCAAAAATAAAAATAATAACTTCATAGATAACTTTTCTTTGTCATAGTTATATTGCATACGTTGTTGGCAATAGATAGTACACTCACTGGGCAAAAAGTTAGAAACCTTTTGCAATTGGTGTCAACAGATAGTTAAGCGTGGAGTATACATATTAAATATGTCACATGTTCCTTGGTATCAGATAAATACTGTACGCTTTCCTGGGGCTTCTTAGTCGATCTGTTTCCGATTTTCACAAAGGTGTTATTGCTTGAACACCTATAGCAGCGATCACAAATGTGTCGAAAGCAACCATCTCAGAGGTATATAATGAATGAAAGACGAAAGGAGAATGCAGCTCTAAAAGGAAGAAATGCGGCAGAAGACGATACTCCAAGAATGCGACTACAGGCATTTAAAGCGAATTGTGTATCAGAATAGAAGGTCCAATGTGCAGAAAATAGAAATAAAGACCCATTTCCAACTATGTGGTAGGAGCTGAAGAATCTGGGATTTAGTAGTCATGTGCCCATATGAAAGCCACTTCCTTCAGTAAAAAATCGAAAGATTGGACTAGAGTGGTGCTGCCAATGCCAAGACTGGACTGTGGAATAGTAGAAAAGGATTATGTAGTCTGACGAGTCTCGATTTTCACTTTTTTTTTTTTTTTTTTTTTTACCAATGATAAGAGTAAAAGCGTGGCGTAAACCTCATAAAGCCATGCAACCAGACGATCTCGTGTCCATCAGTCAAGGGTATGGAATGGTATCATGGTATGGGAGGATGTTCTCTCGCTACGAATTGGGTACATTGCTACTGTTAGAAGGTCGGGTTACCTCCAATCAATATTTTTCTGTCCTATTGGACCAACTTCATCTTGCAATGCTTCATTTTTGCCCAGATTGCGATGGATTATTTCAAGACGACAACGCAACTCTCCAGCGTGCAAAATTTGCATTTGAATGCCTCGAGGAACATTCAAAGTAATTCTAATATCTCCCCCCTACCTCCCTAATTCTTCAGATCTTAATTCGATTGAGAATTTCTGGGATATGCCTGAGAGGGCATTTCGGCTTCCCAGTTCTCCACCCACAATACAGTAGCTGACAAACATCCTGATAGAACGGTCAAATTTGGAGCTCTCTCAGACACCTAGTGCAATCCATGCAATGACGTGTACAAGCTATAATTCAGGCAAAAGGTGGCCCTGCTAAAGACTGAATAATGGTTTCTAATTTTTTGGCCATCGAGTGTAGTAACACTATTTTTTACAATAATAGTAACAGTTTTAACGGTTTATTAATAGTAATAGTGAGTCCATTTGGGGAAAGGGGGCTAGGGGGGAGGATTCAGCCCCATTTGGGGAAAATGGGGGCTAGGGAGGAGGATGAAGCCCCGGTACGCAGCTGCGAAAGAGAACCCATTTACTTTTATATTCGGAAAATATATGGTCATAAAATTGTGCCTTGACTCTATGCGCCCTCATTATCACCACTAAAGATGTCCATCTCTGTTAATAATCAAGAAAACAAATGACTGTTATTGTTTTACTGCGCAGTTTATTATATATTGCATATAAACCTGCAATCATCTCTCGTGTGAATTACAAATCACTTACCCATAATTTCATAATCAAAAGTTCAATTGCACAAGTATATCAGATCTCATTCTGGTGTTGAAACTGTACATAACAAATGCAAATACATGTATACGCACGTCACGGTCTATAGTTCGAGGTTTAAAATAATATTAATGATGGCCTGGAGAGCTCCAAGCCGTGATTTTCAGATTCTAATGTGGATGATGAAAAGTAGCAGCATATTGTACTGATATATATATATAAAAAAAAAAAAAAAAAAGTCCAAATAAATACCAATACATAAAAGAAAAAGCTAGATGTAAAGGCTACAGCACTTATATTTGCAATCCAAGTATTTGTATGTGTTCACATCTTTTAAATATTTTGCCTTTCAATTTTTTTTAAGTTAAAAGATCGGAAAAATGTCAAAGACATATACGATGATGAAAAATATCAAAGCAAAGTGCCAAAATAAATCTCTACAAAACCAAGAGATTGTTTGCTACATTGTGCACAGGTCCTTGCTGGTAGCACAGTGGTCATAATCACTGTCCTCCCCCACGAGTGGATATGATCGCGGTTCGAATCCTTCGAATGACGCAAGGAACTTTTATGGTCACTTTCACACTGCGGCTGAGTAGTTGGTCTCAGGAGAGGAAAGCAGGGTTTCCCCTCACGGATATTCAGGTTAGGAAACAAACAAACAAAAAAAAAAAAAAAAAACACTTCGCATTCGCCTATCCATTAGCTCCAAACGTTTGTCCAGTTCTTCCCTGAATTTATTTAAGTTATCAACTTCCACAACGACAGAGGGAAGTTTGTTCCAGCAATTACCCACCCACTGGCTAAAAGCAAATTTCCGCACATCTATTTTCAAACTCTTTCCTCAATTTTAATTTATGCCCCCCTCAGGTTCGTAATCTGAGCAAGTGGGAGAATCCCATTAGAATTAAGAGTGCTCAACCTATTCAAGGCCTTATACACCTCAATCAGATCACCTCACAGGTGCCTAATCTCCAGCCGCTGCAATTTGCAGAAATTAAGCCTTTCTTGGTAAGAAGACCCATTCATTCCCCTCACCAATCTTGTTGCCCTTCTCTGTACACGCTCAAGCAACTCTACATCCTTCCTCAAATGAGGCCTCTAGACCTGTACGCAGTACTCAAGTTGTGGCCTGACCACTGCCGTATTCAAACGGATAATGAGAGGGGGGTATAAATTCAAATTGAGGAAAAACAGATGTAGGAGATGTGCGGAAATTTGCCTTTAGCCAGCGGGTAGTTGGTTGGTGGAACAGACTTCCATCCCTTGTTGTGGAAGTTGATAGCCTAAATAAATTTAAGGCTCAGCTGGACGGGTATTTGGAACGAACGGAGGGGTGAAGTGGAAGGTTTTTTTTTTTTTTTTTTTTTGGCTGATGCTGCATAAGCTTGCTTTCTTGCATCATATGCCTCTACTAATGCTAATGCTAATGCTAATAATCACCTCCTTTTCTGTACTAGCAAAATTCCTGTAAATCACTGACAATACCCCATGACCTGCTCTGGCGCCTGTCTGCACTGCTCAGAAAATTTCTTGTCTGACTGCACAATTACTCCCAGGTATTTTTCATTTTCTACCACCCTAAATGTATGACCACGGGGCTTAGTGGGGAACAGCCATTCTGTGTTATCAGACCCTCAGTCTAAAACACTGATGGATCCAATATCTTTCTATTTCAGAAGATTTAGGAGAAGTCCGGCTTGCCTGCCTCCCTAAAATCTATTCATGCACACCTTCTCGATGGTAAGCTCTGTTATGTCACTTAGGTGGCAACTAACGTGTATAGTGGTTCTCTTCAAGACGCCTGGTCAGCGTGAAGAGGAAAAGACCAAATCCTCCAGCACATGACAGCACAACGAAACAAATGGCCCTCAGAGCTCAGCGGTTTTCACTTCCCCTGTTACGACAGCGAGAGGATCAGAGTAGAAGCAGAGGGTGCTAAGAATCTCTGGGTACGACTAGGCTGCCATGCACCGAAACTGAACTTGGCCTGTTACAACGTAAGATCGCTCATCGGTGAAGACAGGATATTAGAGCTGGAAAAGGAATTAGAAAATGTGAATTGGAACATCATCGGTTTGGCTGAAACAAGAAGAAGAAATGAATCAATTATAAGTCTATCGAGTGAAAATCTGTACACCAATGGAAACAGTGAAAGGAGCAAAGGTGGAGTTGGCTTTCTGGTCCATAAAGATATAAAAACCAACATTTTGTAATTCAAAAGTACATCACGAAGGGTGTCAAGACTACTACTCAGGATTTCTAAGAGGAACAAGCTAAAGGTTATAACGATTTATGCACCAACATCGAGCCATGATAATGACGTGGTTGAAGAAATGTACACCGAAACTGAGAGTCTTCTAGATGAGCAGAAAACCCGCTACACTATCATTAAGGGGGACATCAATGCTAAGGTTGGAAAGAGACAAAACAGCGCAGAAAGGGGAACTATAGGAAATTTTCGAATTGGTGAAAGAAATGAAAGAGGCGAAATACTTGTGGAATTTGCAGAATCTCGAGGAATGTCAGTAATATACACTTTTCAAGAAAAAGGTGAACAGAAAGAGGACATGGAAGAGCCCAAATGGATTAACAACTAATGAAATCGACTTCATCCTTTCTAACAGAAGATATATCGTGAATGATGTTACCGTCCTGAATAAGGTAAATGTTGGAAGTGATCACAGAATGGTAAGATGAACACGATATAGATGTAAGAAAATAAAGGGAAAAAAACTGACTCGAGTAAATTTCTTTCTATTTCAGAATACCATTCTGAGATAACAGAAGAGGAGAAAAAGCAGTATGTACTCGAACTTAAGAACAAGTTTGAGCTTCTGCAGACTATTCAGGACCAAAATATCGACGAAGAATATTACAACTTTCTGAAAGTGATAAAGCCCAAGAAACCTATAGGTAAAAAGAAATCCAAAGAAGAAAAAATTAGTCAAGAAACACTTGTCGTGATGAACCGAAGACGACAAATGAAGAGCAATATAAACACTGACAAGGAGAAAATTGGGTATACTGAGTTATGCAAAGCCATTAGAAAGAGACTCAGAGAGGGCATAAGAAGATTTAACACAAGAAAATTAGAACAAGCATTAAGGGAAAACAAAGGACTTAAATCAGCAGCCACGAGCAGTAATACAGAAAGACAAATGATACTGAAACTGAAGTATAGCGATGGTGTACTTATAAACAGCAGAGAAGGCATGATTCAAATAGCAGACTACTATAGAGAATTATACAAAGGATCGAAGGCATGATGCCAGCAGTGGGGAAGATCGATCACAAATTAGTAACACATACGACATACCCAATATCCTTCCTGATGAGGTGGAACATGAGTTGAAGAAAATGAAGAATCAGAAAGTCCCGGGGGAAGATGAAGTTACTGTAGAGTTGTTAAAATTGGGAGGAAGAGACATGACACAAAAACTGGCAAGACTCTTCACAAAATGCATTAGAAAAGCTGTGACGCCTAAGGAGTGGAATAATGCAATCATAGTTTTGCTGCATAAGAAAGGAGATAAATCAGAAATTGGAAATTATAGATCAATTAACTTGTTATCCCACATCTAAAAGTTGTTCACAAGAGTCATTACTAACAGATTAGAAAGAATATTTGATGAGAATCACCCGAAAGAGCAAGCTGGCTTTAGGACAGGATTCTGAACTATGGATCACCTTCACGTAATAGCACAGCTAATGGAGAAAGCAAATGAATATAAAACACCATTATGCCTGGCATTTGTGGATTATGAAAAGGCATTTGACTCCATACAGCATAAAGCAATGTTTCGGGCACTGGAAAGACAAGGCATAGATACCCCATATATTATGATTTTGAAGAAAATATATGAGAACGCTACCTCCTTTATTAGACTAGACAAAGACAGTAGGAAATTTAAAATTGAGAAAGGAGTTCGACAAGGAGATACAATATCTCCGAAGTTGTTTACTGCTGCCCTTGAGGAAGCTTTCAGAAGATTAGACTGATCGCAGAAAGGAGTTAATGTGAATGGAGAGTACTAAACTATTTACGATTGGCAGTTGACATTGTAGTCATAAGCCACGATCCCAAAGAATTAGAGGAAAATCTTAGTCAGTTATGCACAGTTAGTAAGGATTTAGGACTAAAGATGAATATGGCTAAAACAAAAGTAATGATTAACAAGTATGTCACAGAAAGAAATATAATGATTGAAGGAGCAGTAATTGAAAAGGTGGAGCCATATACTTATCTGGGACAAGTCATTAGCTGTAATAATGATAAATGGCTGGAAGTCAAGAGAAGAATACATTTTTGATGGATAGCATTCAGGAAATATAGTCACATACTGGGGAGAAATATCCCAATTTGCCTGAAACGTAAAATAATGAACCAATATATACTCCCACCATGACTTATGCAAGTGAAACTTGGGCACTCACCAAAAGAATGGAAATAAAGCTGAGAACTGTACAGTGAAGAATGGAATGAATTATATTGGGAATCAGACTGTTAGATAAGAAGAGAAACACATGGATTAGGCAACAAACTCAAGTAAAGGATATTCTTATCAAAACTAAAATGGTCTTGGGCAGGACACATAGCTCGAAGACATGATGACAGATGGACTAAGGAAATAGCAGAATGGTAGCCAAGAGGAGCTAGTAGAAAACCTGGAATACAACGAAGAAGATGGACAGATGAAGTTTGTGGGTAGTAAATGGATGGCCATTGCACGAAACAGAAGGAACTGGAAAGTTGCTGGAGAGGACTTCATCCAGCAGTGGATTGAAAACAGCTGATAATGATGATGATGAAGTGTATTGCCACACAGTTGGTACGTTTATCTGAGGTTACTTCTACTCATATGCAGTACTTTGCATTTATCAATGTTAAACTTCAGTTGCCACTTCGCAGCCCATCTGCCCAAATATTCTAGATCCTGTTGCAGTATCACACTGCCATTACTGTCATTAACAACCCTGCCAACCTTTGTATCACCTGTAAACTTCGACACTAAGTCTGATACCTTCATCAATATCATTGTTAATGTTAATATACAAAACAACACCGTTTCAGCACTCCTGTTTCTATAGGAATATTTTCACATCTGGCTGTTCTCCCCAGTGACCTAAACAGTGAACTGTACGAGAACCAAAAGGGCTACGGACTTGTAGCAGGTATCGTTTTGCTGCTCTTAATAGCCACAAGCTGACCAAAAATAACACACTCCCCTTTAACCGTACACGCCATTTATCCGAAATCCAAGGAGAATGGAGGGAAAAAATAAAAAGTTGACTGCTACAAAAATAGAGTGGGGAACACGTTCCCAAACTGAAGCAAGGGGACTAAACCAGAGAGTATCCCATCTACAAAGGAGACCAGAGGAGAGAAGCTACCAGTGGTTCCCCTGGATCCTACCTTGCCTGAAGGCACAGTGTACGAAAAATTTCTAGCCTTGAAGACGACATTAGAAAATATTTTCAAAGAACTATCAAGCAGAATAACAACAGGTATTAGATCGCTCGCAGATTGCAAACATTTTCAGTAAGATGGAAAAAAGCTGATAGAGACCTTCCCAGAAAATGAAAAGGCAAACGTTAAGATACAACTCTACGAACAATGTGGAGCAAATCAAATGCAACAGCGTGCCCCCACATATACCCAGGCCCAGGTTGTAAATGGCTCAAACCAGTTACGACCAAACCAAGAAGGGCAACAAGAAAAAAGTCCACCACTCTTGAAAACATCAAACCCAGCGAAGAACTAAAGGCTAAATTTATGAGAGATGAAAGATGACTTGAGGACTACCAGAATTAAAGGAATAAGAAAATCAAGAAGCACAGGACTAATAATAGAAAGAGAAAATAAGGAATATATACAGACAATAATGGAAAACCCAAAACTTGCCAAGTTAGGGCTAACAGCGGAGCCGCCAAAAAAGCGTGGGCTTGCAATTATAATATTTGATGTAGACAAAGAGGTAACGCCTGAACAACTAGCAATTGAAATTGTCACCAGAAATCTAATGAATTTAGCCCAGGAAGCACAAGAAAAAAATGCACGGTAACACCAAGGTATTCAACCGGTACCACATCGGGAACCAATAGGAACTGGGTAGTTGAACTAGCCCCATCTGCATGGCAACAGCTGAAAAACTCCAACAGAATATATATAGAATGGGGATCCCACCGGTTCCGGGAGTATGCAGCAGTGCCGAAATGCTTCCGGTGCTGCAAGTTCGGACACACAACCCACACCTGTACTCAGACAACGCCTACCTGCGGCCACTGCTGTGGCAAGGGCCATGAGTACAAAACTTGCCCCAACAGGGAACAGGATTCAACCTGTGATAATTGTAAAGCAGCCAAAATGGAATACACACATTCGATCAAAGATCCAAACTGTCCGGTCTATATCAAAGCAAAGGGTCGATACCAAAAGGGAACCGACTATGGGGACAAACAATAAGAAATATAATACATCCAAAATAAAGATCATCCAAAACAACGCGCAAACAGCCAGAGCAGTGGCAGAAAAACTAAGAATAAAAGCTGACGAAATCAATGCAGACATTCTCATACTACAGGAGTCGTACACCCAAAAAATAAAACTCATCCAGCGTACAATCCCTTCTCGCTCTTAAGGCAAATCTCTATGACCAAACAAAACCACCAACAGCGATTAAAGCAATGTCTTTTTTTTTTTTTTTTTTTTTTATAGGTCCTAGCCACTGAAATCTGAGGAAACTAGGTGGTAGGACCTGCCAGAGTACTGATTCCTTACTGGTAACATCTGGCTAGCCTCCACGTGGCGCGGTATGGGCAACGTTGGGTCCCATTAGGAACCCGATGGCCAATAAGCCAGATGAACAATGGGAACAACAGACTACACTATACACGATACACACACTTTAAATCTTTGGCTTGACAGGGTACTGTCACTCGATACAGAGAACGCCGCGGAGATGGGAGAAATCCCAGGAGCCGCTAGACCCTCAACATACCAAATACCAAATATATATATAATATTAAAAAATATATGTTATATGATAGTTATTACAATAATATAATTATAAAAATTACATTTAATAATACAAATTATATATATACAATATATAATAATTTTATTCTTTTTTTAGAGGTATTAAGTAAGCATCAATTATAGATCACCACAAAATTAAAAAGATACTGTACACCTTTTTATAATGAAATAAACATATAAATTTTAAAAAATAATAAGTTTAAGTAACTTAAACCCAAATTACGTGGCACCCCTGGAATGTTGTTTAGGCACCCTAAGGTGCCGCGGCACCCCGGTAAAAACCACTGGGCTTTGCTATGAAGTTTATGTTATATCGAGCTTACCGTATATGTATTTCGTATCTCCCAAGAAGTTTACGTTATGTTTGTAAATTGTAAGTAGTTATAATATATAATTAACTATCTATTTCCAACCTACGTGATTCGAACACTCGCGCGACCTATTTGTGAGACCTATATCTTCGCTAAATCACCAATATACTAAAAGCTCTACGAATATTAATGTCATACGGTACGGACTACGTGATAAAGTTAAGTTATTAATTAAAACACGTATATAGTGCTATAAATTATAGTTTGTAATCCTCTTCTTACTGATTACACCACAAGCTACGCAGAAACCTCTAGTATCTGAAAAATCAATATTAAAATAATGGCGGCAGAATTCGAATTCTCCTATCGATAAAACACAATGCTAGCAGAAGTCGACAGTGGTTTTTTAAGCAATTACAAAGGTCAAGTAAAGAATAAATACACCAAATTAATCAGGAAATCACAAAACAAATACTACACTGCTAAATTTAAATGAAACGTCAGAGAAAAACAATAATATAAAATCAATAAATAAAATTCCACTTAGTAGCTTTTGAAAAACGTGTAGCTCCTTTAGGCTCGACAGCAGAACGTTCTCATCCAGTAAAATAGACAATCCGAACCAGAGAACACGAGAATTTTATGGGCATGTTACACATTCGTAGATGTGTTTGCTCTCTCAGGTAACATTAATATGAAATATATAGAACATTATGCACCGCATTTATACTGGTCATACTTGAACTTCTCGAACACTTACTTCACACTTCTGGAGACAACAGGATGGTTATCCATTCCCGTGTAGCAATCCAACGTTCAAACGTTTACTTGAACTATCTATGAAAAGATGCACTCTTATGATTGTGGCTTATTAGAGATAACGAGAGCAGTCAAATCAAAACAATAAAAGGTATTCTGCAACAGTGCAAAAAAGTGCACTAGTGACGTGTCCTTTTCTGTACATGCAAATCTCTCAGCTGGGATCCAGTAGATTCCACTCCTTTAGAGTATACGTCACGAGCTCCAAACTGGATTTGGTTTTTAGATCCAAGTCTTACACCAAGCCATCCAATCTTGCTGAATAAGGAAATGTAGCGCTTTACTTGAACAGGTTTCTGAGGTGAAATGCCAATAAACCTGTTCACCAGATTCATCATTAATTCCGAAGACAATTATCTGGAGGGTATATGGGGAATTGGCAAATCTTCATTGTGTGGCAGCGGAGCAGTAGATGGTACAGAACATTTGGGGTGGATGGGATCTATCCAGTCATATTAAAAGAGGCGGAAAATCAACTAAGCAAACCCTTAGCCATAATTATGAGAGCATCCTTGGACTCAGGAGAAGTCCTCACGGACTGGAGAAGTGCAAATGTATCCCCAATTCACAAAGGGGGGATCGAAGGGTGACACGAGTAATTACAGACCAGTCAGTTTAAATTCTGTTCCGGGTAAAATAATGGAGTCATTGGTTAAAGATGCATTGCATGATCATCTAGACAAGACTGCAGCAATAATTCAGACACAGCATAAGTTGGTTAAGGAAAAGTCTTGTCTGACAAATTTGATTGGATATTATGATGTGGTTACAAAGGCACTGGATGCAAAAAATAATTTTGATATCACATAGTACTTGGATTTCAGGAAAGCTTTTGACACTGTTGCGCATGGAAAACTATTGTACAAATTGGAGCAAAATGGTATTAAGGGTAAGTTACTACAATGGATAAAAGGATGGTTGACTGGGAGAAGACAGAGGGTGGTAATCAATGGGTGCTGCTCTTCGTGGACTAATGTTATTAGTGGAGTCCCACAGGGTTCGCTGTTGGGTCCACTGTTGTTTGTATATTTATCAATGATATTGATGAAGGTATATCAGGCTTAGTGTCGAAGTTTGCAGATGATACAAAGGTTGGAAGGCTTGTTAATGACTGTAATGGCAGTGTGCTACTGCAACAGAAACTAGAAAATTTGGGCAGATGGGCTGAGAAGTGGCAACTGAAGTTTAACATTGACAAATGTAAAGTACTACACATGGGAAACAGCAACCCCAGAGCAACGTATCAACTCTGTGGTACTACACTGACAGTGGTAGAGAATGAAAGGGACTTGGGGGTGGTTGTGCAGGCAGATATGAAGTTCTCTGAGCAGTGCAGACGGGCTGCAAGAGTAGCTCATGGAGTATTGTCAATGATATACAGGAATTTTTCCAGCAGGGATAAGGAGGTGATTATTCCCTTGTATAAGGCAATGGTCAGGCCACGCCTTGAGTACTGCGTACAGATCTGGAGGCCTCATTTTAGGAAGGATGTATATTTGCTTGAGCGTGTACAGAGAAGGGCAACAAGATTGGTGAGGGGAATGAAGGGGTCCTCTTACCAAGAGAGGCTTAAGTTCTGCAAATTGCAGCGGCTAGAGACTAGGCACCTGCGAGGTGATCTGAGTGAGTTGTATAAGGCCTTGAATGGGTTGAGCACGCGGAATTATAATGGGATTCTTCCACTTGTTCAGATTACGCACCTAAGGGGACATAAATTCAAATTGAGGAAATACAGATGTAGAACAGATGTGCGGAAATTTGCCTTTATCCAGAGGGTGGTTAATTGCTGGAACAAACTTCCATCTGTCGTTGTGGAAGTTGATAAGTTAAATAAATTTAAGGAGGAACTGGACAAACATTTAGAGGGAACTGTTTTGTAATTTTTTTTTTTTTTTTGTCTGATGCTTTATAAGCTCATACACTTGCTTTCTTGCATCACATGCCACCACCACTACTACTACTACTACTGCTGCTGCAACTACTACTACTACTACATCTTTTCGATCCACAGACTTTTAAAACTTTGATATATCCGCCATACAAAAGTAGTAATCGTCAATGAGGTGACCACAAAACTTGTCCTGATCATCCATAAGCATTCCAAATTAAGCTTTACATGCACTGCAAAACGTGGAGCCACCAACGATGTTATATCACTTTCTTCGGACCTACTTAATGTCCAAAAACACAGCAGAAATGAGCCTCAAGATTTCTATGACTGCCAAATGAGTGGCCAAGTTAGTACCGACTAATGAATGTTGGATGGTTTCATTTTAATTTGAATAAAAATTAAACCATCGCATCAGTCTTTGTTCACTGGTCTGTGAAAGGAAATTATTATGTCTACTGTGCTCTCCTCCTAGCCAAACATTTATTTTCCTCTCATAGCGTACCGATATACAGCATAGATTTATGAACATCAGAAATGGGTAAAATCTAAGCGTTGAAGCGACACTAATTTTAAAAGATACATTAAGAAGTATTAAAGCGAACTGAAACCTATATGTACTGTTCCTAAAAATAAATCGTGCTTCTCTGGTTAGTGATGAGTAAGATAGTGCATCTTTTTGTTGTTAATCCTGTTTGATTCGCCATCTGTACCATCTGTAATCCACGAAATAGTTAGAGGATGCGTTTACGATTTCCATGAATACAGTACGTTGTACATGTGACTAACAGCTGCGTGACAAATATTGAAATAACATGAAATGAATAACGAAAATTAATACCAATCGTCCATTTGAGAAATTGTTTCTTTACTGGACAGAGTAAACAAGTCAACAAACAGTAAGATACCTTCGTGGGTCTAAATAGACGTTTCGTATATCCTGTACTGATACTGAAGAAAGGAAAAAATCAGTTACATTTTATGGTGTGTCATATATACTATGTCCGCAAAAATATTCGGACACCAATACTTTGAATCGATATTTATTAAAAAAAAAATATATATATATATATATATATATATATATATATATATATATATATATATATGGATCAGCGTTAATGACAATCGTGGACTTAATTTAACGCTTTTGACTAAATGACAATACCAAATAGTTAAAATATTCCCTTATTCTTCTATCAAAGGAGTAAGAAAACTCTTTCCCACTTACAATGCATATAGGACAACTATACATGGTAGTCATAAATAAAATTCTCTTATTTTGGGACCTCTCTGAGCTTACGAAACGGGGTTGCACTCAAATTTTAATCTATATGTTTCAAAGGAGAAGAGGCCTACTAGAAACAAAAATAGTTCCAAAACTCATTACCAGAAGCAGTAGCATAACTATGGCATGGGTAATGTAGCCCTGGCTATAGACGCCGGTTCATCATGTCTCACCAACTGGGAAGACAGCGTGAGGAGAGCGAATACAGGAAGTTTATTGAATAACTTGAATGTCGCAGCCAATCAACCATATATGCATATACGAGTATACCATTATGAAAATATGACACGAGGATGCTGAAGTGGATGAATAAGGAACTAGCTACTTTAATAATTAAGAGCAAAAAAGCATCGGAGTTACAGAGCAATGAAAAGCTGAGAAGCATATAAAAGTTAAGTTGATCCATAATAACACCTCAGAAGGGGTTAATAATTAATATTATCACTGACGGGTCGATAAAAAGAAGAAAGGAGTAAATGAAATTGGAACTTAATGATGCGAGGAAACTCACTGCTAACTAAGCTGATGGACGAAACGCACGTAGCATCTATCCTGCAATGACGAAAGGATGCAGAACACGATGTCAAAATTTGCAGAGCAAGCAAATTTTGACATCGGTGGAGAGTGGTCAATGATCTGCACCAAGCAGATCATTGACCACTGCACCAAGCAGATCATTGACCTTCAGAAGATTTGGATAGGCTTCAGGAATGGTCAGATAAGTGGAAACTATGTTTTAACATTGCAAAATGCTTTGTTTTACATTTGGGAAAATAACAGTCCCAAAATAACTTATACACTTAGAGGAGCTGAATTAAAAATGGTTCAGGAAGAAAGGGATTTGAGGGTTATGATACAGGTAGATACGAAGTTCTCTGTGCAATGCATAGAGAACTTCATGTCTATACAGTAAACAAACTTCACTTATGTTACACTAGACTGATTGATTATCTTGATAATGCTTAGTGGATGTACTCTCTTAAATCGATGTTTCGCAATTAAAAACAAAACCCTCCACCTGCTATTCACTCAAGTTTGTTGATGCATACCATGTTATCTCTAGCCTAACAATTTAGCATTAGGATTAGTAGAGGCATATGATGCAAGAAAGCAAGCTTATGCAGCATGAGCCAAAAAAAAAAAAAAAAAAACACTTCCACTTCACCCCTCCGTTCGTTCGAAATACCTGTCCAGCTGAGCCTTAAATTTATTTAGGCTATCAACTTCCACAACAAGGGATGGAAGTCTGTTCCACCAACCAACTACCCGCTGGCTAAAGGCAAATTTCCGCACATCTTAGTTATTAATCTGGTGGGTAATTCTTTACCTGTCCTGTAGATAAACAGATCCATAGAATATCACATGCTGACGCTCAACGGCGTGAGAATCCATTTAATAA
Organism: Mastigoproctus giganteus; assembly: GCF_048544385.1. Classification (NCBI taxonomy): domain Eukaryota; kingdom Metazoa; phylum Arthropoda; class Arachnida; order Uropygi; family Thelyphonidae; genus Mastigoproctus; species Mastigoproctus giganteus. Next base: position 23,599,288 of record NC_143575.1, read on the forward strand.
TGGTTGATTGTTGTAGGGTTTTAGGCGCATCGGCAACTTGGACCATATTGCGCTGTATATAATGTCTGTAAATTGCGTGTGTTCTGTGGCCGATTTTCTGTGCTGAACAAAAATCCCGAGTTTCTGGGAGAAAAATCCATGCTACCTTGGCCTGAGACCGACTAACTCAGCCATGTTGTGAAAAAAGACTCATAAAAATTCCTCGCGTCATTGATGAGATTCAAATTCAAGTCGTCTCTGCCTGGTATGGGGAGGCTGGTGATAATACTAACTGTGCTACCTACAAGGGCCCATTTAACAAAAGGCATATACAGTATTAAATTCATCGAATGTATGCAAAGTATTAGCAAGACACGTCTCCACTGCTGAGAAGTCTGTTAAAAAGCAGTAACGTCTTCCACTGAAACAAGATAACCGGTAGTACAGCCGGTGGGGAAAACATACTGGTTCGCCAGGTTATATGCCGCGGGTGAAGAGTCCACGGGACAGTAGAGTATGGCGTGGTTGAGGACAGGGGTTTCGTAAATCTAGCGCTTAAATTAATTAATTTTCTGTTTATACTCCGGGACGACCAAACGGTCAGAGGAGTTCACAAGATAGACAGAATACAAGAGACAGCACCATATTCAGCAGTCACGGGCTTGAACACCGGTCACTCAAGGCACGTGTACTTATGCACCCGCGCGCCTGACCACTAGGCTACGGCGGCCTCATGTCTACATTGCAGTTGAATAAAGATTCCTATATTCAGAGGCTCAACTGGAATTAATTAAGATGGAAGGGGAGACATGGTTGTCATCCTATAAAAATTATTTTTACTGACTGTATAAAAAAATTATCTAGAACCTATAATCTAGATAAGTTTTTCACAGACAAATTTTTACATAATATTTAGATGCCTCAAAAGGACACGTGACATAAGTCCGCTAAGTTCGACGTGATGTGTTATTCTACATCAGGAAGTAGTCAAATGACACCACGCTGTAGAATAACGCCATGTAGATGTATTTATCTTACTTCAGGAAGAAGTCCCATTCCTAACTTTTTCCCATTGTTGTGAAGAAGCCTGGAAATTGTCAGAAACAGACGATTCGACCACGGAGTACACGCAACTTACAGACACCATGTACTAACGCCTCGTGGCCTTACTTTCCTCTCGGTACAACTTGAACGGCAAGACGAGAAAAACTACTAGCTGGGAAAAATACTTACTATTATTAGTAGTAATGCTAGGTGACATTCTCATAACTGCTGACATATGGAAATATTTTTAAAAAAATAATAAACAATCTGTCGAAATACACCGGTCATGCTTAACTAATTACCATTCCAGTAAAATCAGAATAGTATTTTTTTACCAATGGAATGGATTTGGCATTTCTGTCTTTCTCTTTTAGAAAACAATGACTCCCTACATCTGGACTTCGGTCTCTGCAGACTTTTGAGATGGGGAGAGAAGTCCATATGTTATTGTACTTTGACTTAATTACTTTGGTTGTATAAAACTGGCGGTTCAAAAAATACTATGAATAGCTATTTTATCTAAAATAAAAAATAAACCAATCAATCAGTAAATTTTGAAGTATGCAAACTAAATTTGGATGCACTATCCAATGAATATGGCATCCACTTAGGAAATGAAACCCAAAATGATAACAGAAAAAAACATAAACAAAAGTTGAAAATTAAAACCTTTCTAAACAGTGAGCTGCCACGTGCTTGTTAATACGAAACCTGCCAATCTCGTGGCACCAGTCAGTGATGAGTATTATGTTCGGCAAGGGTGAAGTTTCTCGTCTAGAAGAAAATAGAGTGCTGCATTAGAGCTGCGACTTTATCATCAACATTTGATTTTATTTTTGCCCTTCACGGTTGTACCTATGGGCAAATTTTGTAAAATCTGCAGGCCTGATGACGTCACTAGTTCCGGGCATAGCGAGAGACTGCTTTACGTCACAGGCGTGCTGACACAACAGACCCGTCATCAATAGTGTGAGCTTCCGGTAGGCTCCCCATAAGTTGGTGCCTCTTGGTTGGATAGTAGAGCAGAGGAGTGTGGCACAGGGCGAATTCGCCGCGAAAGACGGTTAAGGGCTAACGTTGTACATACAGAGCGTATATAAAATCCACGCTACCATCAGCTCCCTCCCTTTAATCAGTTGGTGTCGTCTCAGGGAACAGACTACAATGAGGGGTTATCGTGTCCTACTGTCTTGTGTCATTATCTACTGTTCTGTGACCTCTGCGCAAAGGGACAGTGATGATGGTAAGTCGAGATTTAATTTTTTAAGCAATATGATGGAAGACGTCGATTTATATACATATGGTTTACAAAAGCATAAATCAGGTAACTAATAAAACACGTGGACATTTATTTAAATTAAAATAGATCGTTAACAGCAAAATTTATAATTAATAATTATTGCAGGTTTATGGTACAAATGATACAGCTGTTAGGGACTTACCACGTTGTAAATCAATACGAGACTTTTCAAAAGCAGTTACCTGAGCTTTGAAGTAAAAACATTTCACATTCGGGCAATTTTTAATTTTTAAAGTTCGCCGAATGTGAAACTACCTTCTAATTAACCGTAAATTAATATATCAACTTTATTTAATAACGTTCGATTGCTCAGATATCAATTTATTTTTATAGGGGTAATGCAATTTAATCAGCTATCCTGACAAATATATTTTAAATGCATTATTTTTAATGTATTTAATAATTCAGAAATGCTGTTAGCTTTGCACTACTTCAATAGCTATTTTCTTTTTATTTATTTTTTTTTTTTGGAAAATATGTGACCTTAAGCAGGAACTGATAATTTAGTTTCATTCTCACCAATATCCTTATCACTGATGGTACTGTCAAGATACCAGAATACTCAGATAATTTCAACAGATATATAATCTTATCCAATACACCCCTGATGAATTCTGTTCAAAATACATTAACAGTCTTTTTTTCATTCGCATATTCTAAAATCGAACAATCAAAGTACAGACGCATGCGTAAGACCATAAGGGCCATAATTTACCGATAGTTTGATATGCAAACGTATTATAATATTTGACTTGTTTTATTAATGCATCGACCTATAACAATCACATGACCAAGACAGGAATGTCATAATGCCAATAAATAATGTTAATTATTGAACCTGCAAACTTAACGGTCGGTAAGTCTCATTGCTGCTGTATGCCCTGCCGACCGGGCTAGCCGGGTGGGTAAAGTGTCTGCCTGGCAACCCAAAGGTCGCGGGTTCGAATCCCGCCTCGGGCTTGGTTCAAAGTACTACAAAAACCTTGGGAGGTGCATTATAGCCACAGAAGCCGATGCGCCAACAACTACCAAAAAAAAGCTGTATGCCCATCAGCAACTTCGGCCATCTTGTGCTGTATGTGTGTCTGTAAATTACGTGTGTTCTGTGATCGATTTGCTGGACGAAAAACCATGCTACCTTCGCCTGAGACCGACTAACTCAGCCATGCTGTGAAAAATACCCATAAAAATTCCTCGGGTTACTAACACGATTCCAACTCAAGTCTTTTCCACCACATGCGGGGAGGACGGTGGTTATTGCCAAATGCGCTACCCACGAGGACAAAAGTCTCCTATATTAAGAGACTCGCATATTACCTTTATCAGAAAAATGATACGCTATCCATATAGGAAAACTATTTTATTAAGAAATGAAAACTTCAAAACTGAATTTATTTTTACATCGTTAATAGCAAATACAGAGTTGTCCATATGCGAGTCCGATTAGGATAGATAAACTTAATTAAAAGAAACTACTGTTGAAAGAAGGGATAAACTCTTCTGTGCTTCTGATAACCTCAGTATTCACGCAAAACTTTATTTTTATCTAACAAACAGTGGTTGTAGGTCGGCTACCTGATATCTTTGTCCACTCGATAACGGTTGTGTAAAATATACGTTGCTAGATGAGATAGCCAAGTACCTATTTTGTATAACTTGGAGTGCACACTCAAACTTCTTGAGGATATTAATTACACTGGACATAGTTCTTAGGCCGTTACTCTGATAATTGCATAACTTCATAGCGTGCAATATTCGCTGAAGACTAGCGAATCAGACTTTGGGATAAAGGAAACTAGGGCATGCATTATTAAAGAGCCTGAAGACTTGAGTCATCTAACAGCATGTGTTTACGTACCTCTCGAGAGATCTAATGAAAGTTCTCGTTTCTTCCTCGGTGTTGCATCCTAAAGCAGCTTTTATTTACCATACATAACTGTGAAACCCTATCATTTATGGATATGTACGTCAAACATATCATTAAAACTCGTTTCGAAGATGGGTGGAGTTCAATATAGGTCTAGCAGTGGAAGTTCCAGTCCACTTCTGGTATATGGTCTGGATCGATAGTTTCTTCAAGGTGAAATATGTAATGGTGGGAAGAGGCCTGCTGTTATAAAGATGACAACAGCCAGCAGTGGGTCAGTACGTAGAATTGGTGAATGATTCGCAGGTACAGTTCTTCCTGTTGGCCCAGATATTGAAAGTAAATGTCGCAGGCATAAATGAAACCAGTGATGGTTTTTAGAAGGAACTGAAAAATTCAGTTGCTTTATACTTCCATACGCGACATGACAGTACTGAGGGGCCTGAATTATGGGAGGGGGGATGATTTATACATGTGGTGGTGCCGATTTTTCTTGTCGTTACACTTTATCTATGATTTTAATGAACGGTTTCTTCTAATACGATTCTTTTGCTTTCAAATAAAATTGTGCAATAAGAACAGTCTTCAAATTTGCTGTTCAAACATGTGTTGAGATATTGAAGTAGTTTTTATTCGAGTCACATTTGCTGTTTATGTTCTCCTCATATCATATCACTTTAGAAACTCTTTGAAATGAGTTAGTTATACTCGTACATGAACATTGATGCTGAACGTTTTCTGCCATGTCACGTCACGTCCTGTCATTTTGAAAGAGAGAAATTCCTCATTTACATAATGCTATTGCAGGGTTTTCCGTCATATGTAACAAAAATATGAACGAGACTTGTGTTGAGTCATCAACCAGGAAAATAGTTGAAATAACAGTTTCCTTAGGAATATCACTCATGTGATATTCCTAACGGTATTCGCATCCGCGTGATGCGAACCCTTTCGTGGGGGAGGGAGAAATTACGCCGATATTCGAAAAATAAAATTATGGTTGAATTTTTTTCGACTTAATGGTAGTAGCAGGAGGGAGGCTGTAGAAGAGAGAGATTCCTGGCGAGTGTTTTCAACCTGTAGTGTCCCTATCAAGCATTCCAAGGTCGTCTTTGTGTACTTTTCTGTATATTCTAGTTTTGCACGATGCGAATGGAACCGAGAGGATCTTCTGTCACTGTGGCCTGTAAGCAGCCAATTTCCGATATTTCGTTATTCTAACATAGATTTTTATGTTAGCCCACAGTTTAGTCCACAGTTGTACTAGTCTATCTGGGACGTTACTCTAGGCGACTGCAGTCATCCTCGGGAACAGAATACTCATTTCCTTCGCTATAACCTTTCCAGGATAACCCTTGGTAATAAAATTGTCCAGGAAAACCCAACGGTAACCGCTATTGTGTATCCCATGGGATCCCCGCAAAATTGCCCAAGTTTACTACCAGTCGATTTCCTTGGTTGAGAGTCGTTCTTAATAAAGTTTACACTGAGTGTGCATCTTAAGGATCTGAATGAGGCGATGTTTCTAGGGACTATAAAGACTTGATCTGATACCAAATAAACTTTCAGTGACAACCAACACTAGTTTCATTATGGTGGACACTGCACTTCGGCTAGCCTAATCTTTTCTATCGCGTGTAGAGTGCCTCTTATATTTAGAACACGTATCAAAGTAACATATAACTGAAGTAATTGCTTAGTTATTTTAATGAAATTGTTTTCCTTACAAGAAAACATCTGTCATTTCTATGCGACCAAAAAAATTTAATTGAACAAAATGGTGCCAATTTATTCAAAGAAGGCCTAAAGTTTTTTTTTTTTTTTTTTTTAATTGAAACTGTTTAGGTTACTGTTTATGGAGTATTGATACTTATAGTGTCGAAATAATCTGATAAATACTCGGATAAGAATGCCAGAGAGCGCTATCCATTTGTTTCTTCAACGATCTTCAGAAATACCATATCAATGCAGTGGGGATGGGGGGAGAGCACTACTTTGATGATAAACTTCAAGAGATCATAAATCACTTATTAAGCGAGTTCGCGCGCACGTCTGTGTGCTTTGCCATGTCCGTCAGTTCGTTCGCATGTTCGCATATTTAGACCTTCTACAATACTTGTAGGGCCATGCCAAATTTAATTAAAATCGGGCAAATAGAAATCGGGTAATTATTATTTCTTTTAACATACAAATTATATGAAAAAAAAATCATATCTTAAATGTAGTTTCAGTGAAGAATCGTTAGCTTTAGACAGTTCGTGCACGCCTGTATTGTTATTTAAGACTCGAGAACGAACGCGGTATCTCTTGTGAAGAGATATCAACCATACTAGATGTAGCAATAAAGTTCCCAGACTGGTGAAATAAAAAGAACACAATGAAGAAGCTCAAAGTGGTTTTATTTTATTCAAAGTAATTACCATCTGATTGAATGCACACTGTTTCTGAAAGTTTCTTAAAAGAGTCATAGAAGGCGTCCAAAGAGATGACGTTCAGTTTGCCGGTTAAGTTTTTTTATGTCCTCAACATCCCAAAATCTTTCTCTCTCTCTCCTTTGAGGACAGTTTTCACCATGAGAAAGCGAAAGAAGTCCGCTGGTGCTAGATTGGAGGAGTAGAGTGGATGGTCGATCTATACAATGGCGTGTTTCGTCAGAAATGTCTTCAAAGCAAGTGCAGAATGGCGGGGCATTGTCGTGCAACAAGAACTAGCTGCTTTCTTTCGAAATTACTGCGTCACCCAAGAAATACTCTTCAATATTCTTTGAGGCACCAATGCGTAGAACGTAGCACTGCCTCTTCCCTTCATATACAAATTCCTTGTGAATCACACCCTGTTTGTTGAAAAACGTGATCAGCATAGTCTTGATCCTGAACTTTATCCTAAGCAAAATGTTTTGGGCCATGATGATTTGCAAGACCACTGCATGCTCTGATGCATCTCTGGGTCGTACTGAAACAACACTCATCTCCAGTAACAATACAGTTGAGGAAATTAGGATTGTCTTGCGAAGTCTGGATGATGACGTCGCATGATGACAATCTTCGTTAACTCTGTTCATCCGTGAGACTGCAGCACAAGATTTGCATTTTTCCTTTGCACTCTTCCCTAAATTTTCGAGAAGAATTTCACCAATCGTCTTCTTATTCATATCCAACACAATCATCCTAACAAAGACAAAGACCCACAGTGCTCCAACTGCAAACTTAACAAGATGGACCACTCACACAGTTTAGGGCTTACAATACAGGTCAAAATCTTAATATCGGTATTTTTAATTTATGAAACCGGGATACCGGTATTCCAAAAACAAACGTTTTTCTCAATAAATTTTGATGACAGTTAGGTGCAATAAATAGTAAGGAAAAAATAAGTACTGTAATTACTTGAATTCAAGTTTTAAATAAACATTTATTGCAATAATAAATATTCTGAAAAAAATCATTAAAAATACAGTTATTCTAAAAACAAAGAAATACATATTGTTACTGCAAAGTAACATTATGTATTTTTAAGCATCCACACTACCTGTCCGAATAAAGTGAGCTCTTAAAGTGAGATACATAAGCAATCAACAGTATGATCGTTTAAAATGGATCTAATTTTGGTACATACGGTATTTGATTAGCAGCAGAAAACGGCCTTTCGGATTCTATTCTGGTACTGAGATAATCGTAGGCGATCTCAGTCCATATTTTCTAGGCTTTGAACTTTGTTAGCAAAAATAGTTAAAAGTATTTCATTAATTTCCGACTCAAGTTCATCTTTTAAAATCTCTTTGGAGTCAGGTAATTTCTTATTTTGGAAAGAATTTGCGGAACACTGATGTTTTGTTGCACGTTGGTCTTCCATGGTTGAATTATTTTCATCATTTTCTGAAGGACAAAGGCGTTTTATTCAACGAAGTATAATTTTCTGTATAGTATCTTTACTGAGTCTGGGAGAGAGCAAAGAGCGCAGTTAAGGAATTCTTCACATATATAAATGCAAAGAAGAGAAGGACAAATCAGATCGGACGCACCCCAGGGGCTCACATCTGTTGAGTATGGGCTTGTAAAACCCAGGGTCCTCAGCTGGATATCATCATTCTTCTCTTTCTTGGTGATTCCTTTCTACTTCTCTCTCAGGGTAACTCGGGAATTTTTTATTTATTTATTTTTTATTATTTTATTTTTTTTTTTGGCTGGTACAGCATAAGCCTCAGGCTTCCTTGCACCATAGGGCTAACAATAATAATAATATGTAATTGCATGGGATAGTATTAGATACCCCAACTGATGTTGCAGATGAACTCGAAAGTTACTTTGCATCTATATTTACAGAAGGAAAAACCCTTCACGTCAATGAGAAATTATGGGAGTGAAGTTGAAAAAAATGTAATTAATGATGTTGGAATATGACATGTTGATTTAACGAGAAAACTTTCGAGCCCACAGGCGAATAAGGCTCCTGTGGTTGATGGCATATACCCTATAATCTTAAAGGAGGCGAGAAGTCAGTGCATTGAACCATTAAGGCTAGTTATGAAAGCATCACTGGACTCAGGAGAGATTCCATTGGATTGGTGTAAATTGGAAAATAAAGGCGGTTCTAGGAGTGTAACGGGAAATTACCGACCGGCCAGTCTAATTTCGGTGGTAGGGAAAATCATGGAGGCAATGATCAAGGGTAGAATTCAGGATCATTTAGATGGAAATGGAATTCTGTAGGATACACAGCATGGTTTTGTAAAGGGAAAATATTGTTTAACAAATCTGGTTAGCCGTTTTGACAGATCACTTGTGAGCTGGATTTAGAGAATAATTTCGACATTGTTTATTTAGATATCAGCAAAGCATTTGACTCAGTCCCACATGAGCAGTTACTTTATAAAGTTGGAGCAGGCTGGAATCAGGGAAAATCGTTAGATGGATAGCACGATGGCTTGAGGGCACCAGGCGGGGAGTTGTGATAAATGGTTATTCCTCAGATTGGGTAAGAAGCGGGTTCCCCAAGGACGTTTAGTCGAACTCCACCTTGGAAAATGTGTTGAAAAAGTAACTCTGTCTACACTCTACAGCGATCAACACCCGGTCAATCACTGCCCATTTCTAAGCATTAGGAGTTGAGCCTGTTTCTATTATCTAGTGCTGCTGCACTAATTTTTCGTCCAGTGGAAGGAGTGCAATACCAAAGGACAGGAGCCCTCAGGCTGCCCAACCCGAAGGGGAAAAAATAAATAAAAGAAAATAAATAAATAGAGAAAAAAAATTCTATGTATAGTTAATACCATTATTTACATTCAATATTATTACTAACTTAAGAAAACAATATTTAGTTTTAGCTGTTTGTTTGACCTAGTAAGGTAGAAATATAACTTCATGAATACATCAGTCTACTGTCCACTTCTAGAATTAGTAAACAAGGTGCGTCTTCTTTTAAATACCTTGTCAGAAAAAGACTGGAATGCTGCAAAGTTCTTGGGCATCTTGAATTAAAATATTGAGATTGTCAGTCCTAATGGGTTGACTGCTGTTAAACAGTTCTTGTCTGAAGTCGTCATAAGCCGGGCAATAAAGCAGAACATGCCTCCAATCCTCTACTGCCCCACAAAAACACAAAGGGCCAGGTTCAAGCCCAAATTTACACAATTTATCCCATAGTGAACCATGTCCAGTAATTAAATACGTTGTCATTGAAGGATAAAACCATCCCATAACTTTCTTATTTACTACAAATTTACATCTTCAAGGAACTCCCTGGTAGTGAGCCCTGTTTCACTGGATTGCCATCTGTATTTACACTTCTCAGTGAACTTTATCCAAAGATTAATTTTCTCCTGCCGAATGTCCGTGGCCGGATTACTTACAATGTCGAGGATTTGAGTTGCCAAACCTTTCTTTAAGTTGGAAATCATACCTCGGTATGCCACATAAAGGTCAATCGGAATACAACCTGAGATCACTTGTAATGCATTGGTTGATGTTGTTCTGTAGCATCTGTGTGTTGCCAATAATCATCTTTCTCTGCAATGATAAAACACTTTTATTTGCAACCTGTCCACAATTCTCAGAATTGTGGACAGGTTGCAATGTTGCATGGTGTCTTATCGATGATGTATCGAACATTTGCTAGTAGAGATACGGACGTCATAATCACATAAAGGTGATTTTATAACCTTTATGTGATTAAATTATAAACTTTTTTTTTTTAAATTAGTACCGAAAAACCGGTATTTTTGTATCAATACCGGTATTTGAATACTGGAAAAAAATTAACGGGATCTCGGTATTGTAAGCCCTACTCACACTCAATAAGAGACCCTAACTGCCCAACATATCTGAGAATAAAGAGTCAATACAAGAACAGAATCGACTATGGGGATACGCCCTAAACCGGTTAATTCTACAAAGCTTAAGATACTCAAACAGAATGCCCAACGATCAAAAGCAATTGCAGAACAACTCAGAATTAAGGCGGAAGAAGTGAATGCCGACATCATAATCCTCCAGCTGCCTTACACACACTTTTATCACACAGTTGTGTACGCCCTGGGCAGCCTACATCCACCTACTTACAGCTTTGGGGGCTCTCTACGTGGTCTCTCTATACAGCAGGCCGAGAGAAGAAATAATCTTTGCAACCCGGTACCTATAGACACTACGCGACACATTGCCCAACCAGAGGATTCTCATTGGTGCCGATGTAAATTGCAGGTCTCCGACAGGCCATTGTCACCACACCAGACTGCCGGGTGACAAGAAACAGACAGCTCCTTGAGGACTTCCTGGCAACCTCCCCTCTAGTATCAATCAACAGACCAAATCAGCTACCAACCTTCTGTAACACTCTGTGGGAGGCAACTATAGATATCACCCTAGCAACGAACAACATTGCTGGCTACATCTCCGACAAGGAGGTTTAGGGCTCCTGGACGACTTCCGACCACAGAGTGATTACATACCAGATCCTCCGAACCATAACCAGATCACCGCTAATCAAACAGGCCACTAATAGGTTTGCAACTAAAAAAGCTGATTGGAAACACTTCAAGGAACACTTGACTGCTGCTACAAACAAACACCTTCGAGAGCAACCCCAACTGAGGGAACCCGATGATCTACAAAGGGAAATCACAAGGATAATCACAGCAGCTTCTGAAGCGGCAATAAAAAGAAAGAATCCGAGGCCTGGTGCTGTCCCTTGGTGGACACCTCAAATCCAACAACTGAGAAGAAAAGTAGTCACAAGACAGAAGCAGTTTCAAAGATCCCGATGCAGCTGGCCCACAGCCGAGGTCGCTGCCCTGAGGGAAAGCTAGAGGAATGCAAGGAACTGCTACACCAGCCTCATTCAAAAATCCAAGCAGAAGACCTGGGAACAACTGGTCTCCACCGCGGAAACAACGATCCCTGGGGAGTGGTGTACAAAATTACCACTAACAAACTCCCAAGAGGTGGTGACATCACATCAACAATAACGCCGCAGGGTACACTGACCACAACGTGGAACGAGTCAATAGGAAATATACTGAACACAATCTTTCACGAACTAGTCCAGCCTTACACACCGAAGCAGCATCAAATTAGATCTACCAAGCCAATCACCAATACCACACAGAGCAACTGGAGGCGCCCTTCACTGTTGGGGAACTACAAACAGCAGCCGCACAGATCAGAAACGATGTGTCCAGGACTCAATCTCCTGGAACCAGAAATCGTGAAGAAAACAGTCAAAACCGCACCACAATTACTGCTACAACTGTTCAATACATGTCTCTCTACAGGCACCTTCCCAGAAGACTGGAAGACAGCAAACATAAAGTTGATCATCAAAACCCAATGAAACCACCAGAGAAACCAGAGCCGCACCGGAAAATTGCGCTGCTTACCGTGGCCAGCAAGCTTCTGGAGATGTTGCTACATAAAAGAATTCAACACCACTACAATGCGACCGGACTCTCAAGCCCGAACCAATTTGAATTCAAGCCTGGAACATCGACCATTGATGTGCTAAAGACCCTTCTGAATGCTGTTGCGGTGTGTGACAGGAATTACTTATTAGTGATCTCAATCGATTTTGCGGGGGCCTTTGACACAATATGGTGGCCAAGCATTCTTGCCAGACTCAGGAAAGCGTCCATACCAATGAATCTATACAGCATAATGAAAACTTACCTATCCAGAAGAAGAATGCAAGTAAATGCACCATACAGGAGTCTGGCTAGACCTGTCTGTAGGGGTTGCCTCCAGGGATCTGTCCTGGGACCGCTCCTGTGGAACATGGTTCTGGATGAGTTCCTGACCATGGACTTGGAAGAAGCTCACCAAATCCTTCGCAGATGACCATGTTTTGACAATAACTGCAGACTCCAGGGCCCAACTAGAAGCCATTGCAAATCGAGCTTTGACAATACTACAGGAATGGGCCTTAACCCACTACTTGCAGATCTCTCTCTCCGGCAAAGACCTGCACAATGCTCCTGAAAGAAAAACTACAAACCCAAAGGCTGCCACAGATCAAGTTTCGCAACACAACTCTCAAACTTAACACCCAGCCCTCAACACTCAGCCCTCATCTCCAGAGTTACCAGAAGAGACTGGGGACTCGACAAGCGCACCCTAACCCTATACTATAAAACCACCTTTCTTCCCATAATCATGTATGCCTCACCAATCTAGTACCAGAAAGCCACAACTCAACAGAAGAACGCTTGATACTATCCACAGATCTGTCCTCCTTTTGCTTACTCGTGCCTGCCGCACAGTGAGTACGCATGCCCTCCAGGTGCTGGTGGGTGCTCTCCACATTGGATCTTGAAGCTGCTAGAACAGCTATATTACCTTGCCAAAGGAGTACAAATTACCGATGTGGGACACACCACCAACCCCACAAACAACCATAAGATGCAGAAAACCAAGCTGATTAAACACCTGCGGCAGGCATGCCAGAGTAGATGGGCCCACCCACCAAGGGAGAGGTCACAAGAAAATTTATCCCAGACATTGACAGGGTGTACCCCCAGTCCTCTCCATGGTTCCTCCCAGGACTGAACACAACCTATCTGATAACAGGACATAGCTCTTTCAATGCCAAATTGACAGCCTTTGAGCTGATCGATAGCCCTCTCTGCTTCTGTGGAGAGGCAGAGACCTGGCATAATTTGTTGCATAGATGCGAATACTACGAGGATCTACGATGCCTCCTCATTACCAGGATTAGACATACGCTGCAGGACCAGGAGCTATATTTCCTAGACACGGAGGAGGAATACAAGGCACTTTCGCGATTTGCCCAGGACTTTTTCTCCAGAAGAAGAAGAACACTACTTGCGACTCATGGCCCAGACTAATTAAAAAAAGGTATAGTGTGCATAGTGTTAAGGTCAGGCGCCACCTGTGGTTTCCCACATCTGCGCCATATGTACACTGTGAAGAAATACAGTACTACTGTAGATGCCAGAAAAGTGTTGTGTGTTGAATGTGTAGTTTTGTGTTGGGTTCTGTTGTGTGTCCTGGCATTTGGCCGCAGGGCCCCTGGTTGAACCCCACGTTGCCCGCACACACCACCAGGAGGTAGCCAGGCTGCCCATAATTCTCTGGCTAGTCTCCATCAGGGTCGCCTCAGCTTCCTGAGCGGAGACCAAGTTAAAAAAAAAATAAAATTACAAATAAAAAAATAAATAAAAAATTAAAAAAATAAATAAATAAAATGAAATAAAAAAAAAGAATTAAAATAAAATAATGAACACCTCATAACTTGGATGCTAGGCTGACTTCATCCTTAGATCTCCCCCGACTTGAGTAAGACCGCAGCTCTGCTGCCATCGCCAAAGAACCAAGAACATCATCTCCTGGATACAGAAGATGAGCATACACAATTCAGCCGATATGCGCAAAATGCCTACAGCTGAAGAAGAACTGAACTTGCCTCCCACAACGACCGACATACCAGGACATTGACTTTACCTAACCAAAACTGAAAGAAACAGGAGAAAACACAAATTGATGAGGAAAACATACCCACTTAAATGGACCAAGAATGAGGGAGAGTGAAAACCCACTAGGACAAGAGTGAACGGAGGATATCCTCAAATGATGGACGGAGTGCAAACTCCAACCCTCCGATTGCACCCTGGGACACAGGGTTCGACTCGGGCTCATCTAGAACTGAGATAACCAGACTTGATCCTGAAACTGACTGAAATAACCTTTGAGAAAACGAAGCATAAGCCAACCAAGTGGAGTGGAAATCCAAATATCACAACTGAACTGAACAGCAGCAATTGCTGCCACATGCCCTATTGGCGACTTGTGCTGGGCTCTAGCGCAAAGCACTTTCATTCCCTTCCCTGGCAGGGGGGAGGCGACAGTGCTCCTGTCCCCTCCTCTCCCCACCACCCCCTATTTCTTCTCCTGGTGGGGGCGCAGGCATGCCCCGCTGTTCTGCTTGGGGTCGCCTTCTCTATCGTCCCCACACTTCTGTCTTTCCCTCCCAGTCTTCAGTCTCCCTCTCTGCTCTGCCTATATTGCCAGCGAACGCCCCATACAACGGAAAATTTTTAAAAGTGCCCAAATTTTCACCACATACGTGAACCTTTTCGGCCTAACTAGATTATAGCGTCCATTATCCCCTATTTTTTGTTCCATAGGCCCTAGCCACTGAAATCTCAGGAAACTAGGTGGCAGGGCCTACCAGAGTAAATAATTTTTTAATACTGGTGTACCTAGTCTGCCTCCACACGGGACCAACTGTGGGCAACGTTGGGCTCCAGCAGGACTCTAGCGGCTAAATGACCAGACGAACAACGATACACAACACTACACTCATACAATATCCATTTACTTTTAAATCTCTAGCCTTCCCAGTGAACTGGTACATCTACAATGAAAGCAACGCGGAGAGCAGGGAAACCCCTGGCCTTTTGACACGAAATACACTTTACATCAGCTATCAATCTGAGAGTCAAATGACGATACCGTGCCACAATTTCTGTGAAGACAAGCCCTACAGGAAGGAAATCCTCAAGAACTGCTACCAGATAATGAACTTTTAATACTCACCTGCTCCTGGACATGACAGACATGACAGACTGTTTTTTTTTTTTTTTTTTAACTTGTCTATTTGTATATGACAAAGACTTTTTGTCTTCATGCAATCATATATTTTGTACATTATTGTATATTTAATCATATAAAAGTCTCGGGTCGAGCACGCATGTACTCTTGTTTATTGTACATGTGTTCCTCGCACCTTAGTCTGTAAATATTCACACCCTTCTGGCACAGAGCCGTCCCGGGGTGACCCAAGGTTTCTTGGGAAATAAACTAATTTTAATAATAATAATAATAATAATAATAATAATAATAATAATTTCCCACACTTTTGCAACTCTGTGCTCATTTCGAGAGCTTGACGGACGCCCACTTCTTGGGTCATCGCGAACATCATCACGTCCATCTTTGACCAGCTTATACCATTCAAACACACTGGTAGGACTTAACGTTTCATCACTATGAACAGTTTTTAACATTTCATACGTTTCTGTTGCAGATTTTCTGTTTTAAGCAAATCTGATATTCGTTCGTTGCTTCAGTGCAAAATCGTGACACGGAACGTTAACGATCCTAATGAGACTTATTGTTACTTACAACCTTTCAAAATATTGGAATCTCTGTACTACCACCTGTTGGAGGAAGCTTGAATTACAACATACCACTTCCATTTATTTTCAAACTCATCGAACATGACCGAAACAACACCAATCCGGGAACTTTATTTCCACACCTCTTATATAAATAGAGAAAATAGACATAAAACAATTAATAAAAAGTATTTTTTATTAAGTGTTCTATAAAATTATAATCTTAGTAAATAACAGATAAGGAGACAACTGTAATTTTTACTTCTGTTAATTACAGAAAAAAAAACCAAAACATTTAATTTAAAAAAAAAAAATCGAACGCTTCTGAAAGGTGACGCAATGCGTACATGAACTAACTTTTTTCTTTTTTTTTTATACTGTACACACAATTCGTCTACAAATATTGCAAACGCTGTGTATTTTCAGTCCAAAATTCGTGACTTGCAATATTAATTATTTTCTTCTAATTGGTACAGATTTTTAATATGGTAAACTTAGTGTACTAGTAGTAGAGCGGCATGTGATGCAAGAAAGAAAGTGTATGAGCTTATGCAGCATCAGCCAAAAAAAAAAAAAAAAAAATCGCACCATTCCCTCTAAATGCCTGTCCAGTTCCTCCTTAAATTTATTTAACCTGTCAACTTCCACAACGACAGATGGAAGTTTGTTCCAGAAATTAACCACCCGCTGGCTAAAGGCAAATTTCCGCACATCTATTCTACATCTGTCTTTTCTTAATTTGAATTTATGCCCCCTTAGGTTCGTAATCTGAACAAGTGGAAGGATCCCATCAGAATTCAGCGTGCTCAATCCATTCAAGTACTTATACACCTTAATCAGATCACCGCGCAGGTGCCTAGTCTCCAGCCACTGCAATTTGAGAACTTAAGCCTCTCTTGGTAAGAGGATCCCTTCATTCCCTTCACCATCTTGTTGCCCTTCTCTGTACACGCTCAAGTAAATCTACATCCTTCCTAAAATGAGGCCTCCAGACCTGCACGCAGTACTCAAGGCGTGGCCTGACCATTGCCTTATACAGAGGAACAATCACCTCCTTTTCCCTGCTAGCAAAATTCCTATATATCATTGACAAAACCCCATGACCTGCCCTGGCAGCCTGTCTGCATTGCTCAGAAAACTTCATATCTGACTGCACAATTACTCCCAGGTATTTTTCATTTTCTACCACCTTAAGTGTAGTACCACACAGTTGGTACGTTTCTCTGGGGTTACTTCTACCCATATGCAGTACTTTGCATTTGTCAAGGTTAAACTTCAGTTGCCACTTCTTAACCCATCTGCCCAAATTATCTAGATCCTGTTGCAGTAGCACACTGCCATTATTGTCATTAACAACCCTGCCAATCTTTGTATCATCTGCAAACTTCGACATTTAGCCTGATATACCTTCATCGATATCATTGATAAATACTGTATACAAAACAACAGTGTACCTAACACCGAACCCTGTGGGACTCCACTAATAACATTAGTCCACGAAGAGTAGCACCCATTGATTACTACCCTCTGTCTTCTCCCACTTAACCATCCTTTTATCCATTGTAGCAACTTACCCTTAATACCATTCTGTTCCAATTTGTACAATAGTCTTCCATGCGCAACAGTGTCAAAAGCTTTCCTGAAATACAAATATATGATATCAAAATTATTTTTTGCATCCAGTTCCTTTGTAACCACATCATAATATCCTATCAAATTTGTCAGACAAGACTTTCCCTTAACAAATCCATGCTGTGTCTGAATTATTGCTGCAGTCTTGTCTAGATGATCCTGCAATGCATCTTCAACCAGTGACTCCATTATTTTACCCGGAACAGAAGTTAAACTAACTGGTCTGTTATTACTCGTGTCACCCTTCGATCCCCCTTTGTCAATTGGGGATACATTTGCACATCTCCAGGCCGTGGGAACCTCCCCTGAGTCCAAGGATGCTCTCATAATTATGGATAAGGGTTTGCTTAGTTGCTTTGCCGCCTCCTTTAATATAACTGGATAGGTCCCATCCACCCCAGATGTTTTTCTTATGTTTAACTTCAACAATTTCTCCTCCACTTTGCTTTCAGTTATTACAAAATCATTAAGTACCCTGCTACAATTTGATAACCTTCTGCCATTTTCAAACCTTAATAATTCCTCATGTTTGAATGTAGATGCAAAATACTCATTCAATGTGTTTGCTATCTGAGCAGGATCACCAACAGTCGAACCATCGATGTCAAGTGGACCAATCAGATTCACCCCTTCCTTTTAGAGTTTATATAAGTAAAGAAATCCTTGCTGTTTTTCTTAGCATCTTTTGCCAAGGATTTCTCATAATCTGCCTCGTAATCTGTAAGTGGTACTTAATTTGTTTCATTTTTAGGCCCATTAGCATATATGCATAATGCACCTATTGTATTCACCATGTCCATCCGTAAGATCTGTACAGCCAAGTTTGAAATCGGACCAAAAGAAATCCCACAGTTATTATTTCTCTGTGAGTCTGTCCGCATGTAATAACTTGACTCCCAGTGGATGGATTTCCATGAAAATAATAATAATAAATCCATTGGTTGCTAGTTGTAATTTTAAACAAAATATTTTCTCCCTCATGGCCAGCACTGTGGCTACAAATGGTGTTTTCCAGAACGTGTGGAAAATGTTTTGGCTATTCCTGTTGGAATGGAAAGAAGGAATTATTGGCTGCGAGACTAAGTTAAGTCAGTCTCAAGAAAAAAGGAACCACAGTTTGTAAACACCCATTTAGTCCACTATTATCTCAGAATATCTCCTAATAATGAACAGATGGTTTTCATTGGGTAAATATGCACACTCTCCACAGAAGATAAGCAGTTTACATACATGATATACATACCTTATAACCTTTGTTGCCTAAGCGCTTATTCTAAACAGCCAAAGATAAAGAAAAGAAACACAAGTAGTTCAAAGCACTTCTAAAAAAAAAACAAAACAAAAAAACAACCTGATTATGAAACGTCATTGAACTTTTTGAATAGTATAAAATATACTGTTCAGGAACCAAAATTTTAAGTACTGTTTTAAAACAAATTGCATTATGCTAACAATCTGAAAATTTAGTCTGATAATCAGAAAAAAATTCCCAAATTTTCAATACAAACTGAGTTACACACACCCTTTTAATCTGTATATTAATTGAGTAATTTATGTACAGTATAACCAGCAACCATTACCAGCATCATTTTTCTATTAATTTGAAACGATAAGGGCTTGACTAGCATTTTTTGCAATTTTACTTGAATGATGGAGAGATTGGAGTAATATGGTGGATAAGTGTACAAATTAATATTCTAAATAAAAACAAGCACAGAAGCAGGCCGTGTGATCGACTTCGTCTGTATAAAATGACTGTATGCGTTCCACGGCTGTTGTCAGGAAAGTGAACAATATCGAATTTTAGTTTTAGTATTTTATTTTATTTATTTATTTATTTATTTTTATTTTCCGTACAATGAGGGACCTGGTTAAAGTCAAACTTCAAGGGCCAAATACAGTGAAATATCGTTACAATAAATGGCTACCTTGTGGTTGACATAGTAGCAAACGATATTCAATTCGTTGCGACCCCTGATGGTGAGTTACAACGTTCTCATCTGTTATTCACTAATTTCAAAAATTAATCCTGGAAAAGGCCGAAGTTTTTCGTATCAAAATAAAAATTGTTTTATTACAACAGCAAAAATTATAATTTTTATAAACCAGTATAACCACACTAATATAAAATTGAAATTAATTTTATAAATAATATTTCGTTGAGGTGAAGAACTTTTTTGTCATGAAAACCACAGACACGAAAGGTATTAGAAACTGCAGTACTTAGCGCTATGTATGGGTTGAAGGGTGAGAAGCCAGAAGATACTTGAACATTAGACCTTAATTTGTGTAGATTTTAATTTCTAGGTAATACATGTTGAGGAAGATTGTTCTGACGCACTGTCAGAAGTCGAATGTACTCTGCCTCTTCCGGAATGGACAAGCTATACCGTAACCTAATAAATTTCTAGGTACTAACTTTTTGCTCTATATTAAGTACAGAGGCAGTTAATGCCATGAGGCGTCAGTAAATTTAGGATTAGCACATTTCTGCAAACTGCGCGTATTCTACCTCATGGTATTAGTGAACAGTGTTGCCATTTTAGCGGTTTTCCCGCTAGATTTAGCGGAATTGCTTCAGGTTTAGCGGATAAAAATATGAAATAGCGGATAGCGGATTTTTTAGCGGGAAGAGTATAAATGTTTAGCATTTTATGTATTTTGGCAATGTAACATTTAAATTGAGAAATATTAATTTAAGAAATATTAAATTAATTGTTCAATCAATTATTTAATTAACACTAAAAATAATTCATAATTGAAATAGTAGGGATATCATATTTCATAGTTTTTTTTTTATAAAGTGAAGAATCGGTTTTATATTATTCTGGATTTCCCTGAGGAGAACCCCAACAATTTTACGTAGTTACGCTCGCGGTCAAACGACCTGATCGTTGGGTCATAGCTTTAAATTGTTGAATCAAATCTAAAAATGTGGAAAAAATTCTAATGACGCCTTTTTTTTGAAACCGCAAAGGAATGGCATTGGATAATTTTTCTTCGTCGTATTTGTTTGGCTTCCAAGAAATGCGATCCGAATTACCGACATCTCTTTCAACGTTTCTAATAACCACAGAGCAATAAGTAATAATTATTTCTAATAACCACAGAGCAATAGGTAATAATTATTTCTAATAACCACAGTGTAATAATATCTTAGTATAGTCAGTCCTCGTATAGCACGATAGTTGTATTCCTAGAAATCCTCGTGCAATATAAACAACAGGCCCTATGGGAAAAATTGGGTTAGGTGCCGACCACCCAAGATTGAACACACATTTGTAACCAAAACATTACCAAACACAATAAATAATCGTAATAAAATACGTAAGTATTTTATTACGATTATTACGTATTTTTTTATTACGTAAAGGTCGTAATAAAATATTGCTAATGCTTTTGCTTCTATCGTAAGCAAACTTGTTTTTTGTTTGATTTTATATAAAAACAGATGACAGCCGTTCCATCTCTTCCAATTCTTTGTGTCTTAATCTAATGGATTTTAATTACACTTTTAGTTGTTCCCGCTATGAAAGTTGTTTTTATTTTCTCCGCATTCTTTGTAATTCTCGGCGTTGCCTCATTTAGGCCTGTAGCACGTGCAATATCACGTGGTCTTTCATTTCGCTCAAAGCTCAAAACAAATGAAAATTTTAAAAATTTGGCGGGTCAAGTGCTAAAAATAGCGGATTTTGAGTATGCGGCTAGCGGGAAATATTATTAAGAGTTGGCAACACTGTTAGTGAATCGTCAGAAGAGATTAGTATTAGTAACGGCCGCATGGTGCAAGAAAACCTATGGCTTATGCTGCACCAGCCAAAAAAAAAAAAAAAAAAAAAAAATCCGAACAAAACAATGATAAAAACAAAAAAAAATAAATAAATAAATAAAATAAATAATTAAATAATAATTAATAAATAAAAAATAAATAAAAAGGAAATTAAACATATCATCCTATGCGCTTCCCTTACCCGAAAGTACTATCCAGATGACCTTTGAATTTCCCCAAACTGTCGGCCTCTACCACCCACGAAGGCAACTTATTCCAGTAATTTATAACTCGCTGGCTAAAATAAAACTTCCTGCAGTCCAATCTAAACATTTCCCCCCGTTAACTTGAATTTATGTCCCCTAGTTCTAGCATCATTTATAATCTTGAAAATTTTGTCCTCATTCATTTTACTGATGCCTCTCAGAGCCTTAAACACCTCAATCAAATCTGCTCTAAGGTGTCTAGTTTCCAAACTCTGCAACCCACATATTCGAAGTCTTTTTTCATAAGGACGCCCTTTAGCCGATCTCACCAGGCGAGTTACCCTTATTTGCACCCTTTCAATAATCTCGATGTCTTTCTTTAGGTGCGGTCTCCATACTTGAACACAGTATTCCAAGTGTGGTCCAACATAAGCCTTATATAATGGGATTATCACGTCCCTATCTCTACTTGCAAAAGTTCGATAGATCATCGATAGGACACCATGGGCCTTCCTTGCAACCTGTTTACAATGCTCAGAGAATTTCATGTCTGACCGTATCGTAACACCCAAGTCCCTTTCCTCCAGTACTGGGTTTAGTTGAACTCCACCAAGTGAATATGTTTTTTTGGGATTACTGTTTCCCAGGTGTAATACCTTACACTTTGTTGGATTAAAGCACAGCTGCCATTTTTCTGACCATTCTTGAAGTCTATCTAGGTCTCTCTGAAGAAGCTCAGCTTGACAGTGATCATTAACTACTCTACCAATTTTAACATCATCTGCAAATTTAGACATCACGCCCTCTATCCCTTCATCAATGTCGTTTATGAAAATTAAAAACAACAGTGGTCCTAATACTGATCCTTAGGGAACCCCACTTCTTACATCAACCCAATCTGAGGAATAGCCATTTATCACAACCCTCTGCCTCCTGCCCTGAAGCCATCCTTCTATCCATCTAAGGATTTTCCCAGTGATTCCAACCTGTTCCAGCTTATAAAGCAACCGCTCATGTGGGACTGAGTCAAAAGCTTTGCTGAAATCTAAATAAACAATGTCGAAATTATTCCCTAAATCCAGCTCGTGAGTGACCCTTTCGAAATAGCGAACCAGATTTGTTAAACATGATTTTCCCTTTACAAAACCATGCTGAGTATCCTTGAGAATTTCAATTCGATCCAAATGATCCTGAATTCCACCCTTGATCATTGCCTCCATGATTTAAGCTTTGCTGAAATCTAAATAAACAATGTCGAAATTATTCCCTAAATCCAGCTCGTGAGTGACCCTTTCGAAATAGCGAACCAGATTTGTTAAACATGATTTTCCCTTTACAAAACCATGCTGAGTATCCTTGAGAATTTCAATTCGATCCAAATGATCCTGAATTCCACCCTTGATCATTGCCTCCATGATTTTCCCCTACTACTGAAGTCAGACTGACAGGTCGATAATTTCCAACTTCACTTTTAGAGCCACCCTTATGTATGGAAGATACATTTGCACTTTTCCAATCCAAGGGAATCTCCCCAGAGTCTAGTGATGCTCGCATAATTAGCCTCAATGGTTCAATGCACTCGCTTGCCGCCTCTCTTAAGATTATAGGGTATATTCCATCAACTCCAGGAGCCTTACTGGTCTGTAGGCTCGAAAGTTTTTTCATTAAATAATCTTGCGAAATTTCAATATCATTAATTACATATTTTTTAACTTCGCTCCCACAATTTCCCATTGCCACAAAAGGCTTTTCATTTGTAAATATCGATGCAAAATAACTGTTGAGTTCATCTGCAACGGCAGCTGGTGTATTTATTACTATCCCCTTTCCCTTACGTAAAGGTCCGATCTGGTTTGTCCTGCTCTTCTTGGCATTCATATATGTGAAGAATTCTTTATCACCCCTCTTTGCTCTGTTTGCTAGTGATTTCTCATAAACTGCCTTTGTCTGTCGAACCTTTTCTGTGGCTCTATTACACATCACCTTGTAGCTGTTGTAGGCTTCAGTACTTTTTATTGCTCTGTAACCTTTCCATGCCACCTTTTTCTGCTCAAGTAATGCGGCAACTTCACTATTCATCCAACTTGGAACCCTTCTCGTGGAGTATTTTTTTTAATGGTATATACGCATTCAAAGCATCTGTGATTAATGTTTTAAACGCGTACCACAGTTCAATTGTATTCATTCTCTGCGCGATATCTACCCAGTTAATAGAGGCCATGTAATACCTTAAGGCATCGTAATTTCCTTTTCTGAAATTAAAACCCATTCCTTTGCCTTTTACTTCTGCTACCTCTCTCGTCATCATCCACCGTAGAACTCCGTGATCACTTCCTACTACTGGTTCCTCTACTGTCAGCCCTGTTATGTCATCTGATTCATGTGTGATGATGAGGTCTAGGATATTCTTTTCTCTAGTACTTTCCCTGACATGTTGATACAAATAACAGTCATCTAGTTGATTTAAAAATTTTGTTCCCCATGTCGAGTTTCCTTCCCATTTACTCCAATCAATTAGAGGCAAATTGAAATCACCCATAATAAGGCATGGACGCTTACTTGCCCATTCCATTTGCATGTAGAGGCTTTTGTCATAATCTTCACAATCACCTGGTCTGTAGATTACTCCTACTCGCATTATACCTTTGTTTCCAACTATCTCACACCATACAGACTCTATACTAGCATGTGAAATGTCTGAATCCGGGAAAGCTATCGTCGCACTCAGGCTGCTTCTGATAAGAAGCATTACCCCACCACCCCTTCTATCTAACCTATCCTTCCTAAATACATTATACAAGCCGTACTGAAACTCATCATCCCGAATTTCCGGGTGGCACCACGTCTCTGTAAGCCCTATTATGTCCGCGTTACTTGTTTTAACCAGCAGTTCGAATTCGCTCATTTTATTGACGACACTTCTAACGTTACTGTATAAAAATTAAGATTTACTGTTCTGGTATATTTAACAACCCTAACACAACCCTTGAAGTTTTTTAGGCTCTCTTCCCTGATATTAGCTACCCGCTCACGTGAAACGTCTTTGCCCCCAGAACATCTAGATAATACGTCCAGTTGGGGTAACAGATAAGAACTCTTAAGGTATGTGCAAGAGTTACATTGACCAATATTATCAGATAAACGCGTGTCAGTATTACCCACGTCCCCCCTAACTAGCAGTTTCCCTGAACCTTTAAGGTATCTTCAATAATACTGGCAAAAACTTTTGCACCACATATTGGAAAAGATGGCAAATCTTTGAAAGTATATTTAACAAAACAATTGTTTTTATTTTCTTTCCCCTTCGGTAGTTTATCTTTCTTAAGCACCTATGTTGCTGTGAGCTGGCATTTTTACGCTACAAAATACAGTTTGATACATGCTTTTCATCTTTCAAAACCGTATTTTCGATCTCTCGTCCATTTGGTGCGATATTCAATTGAATCTTCGATATAAAGGGGAAAAGAAATTAAATTTTCTTTTATCATATATTTCCGTTTCATCACATAGCAACCTATTATTATCACAGCAGGTAAAAATCGGTCTCTTGTTATTACCGCAATTTCTGTGACAGATCATCTTCGAGAATAGTATGAGTCATTGTAATACATCTTTCTTCATGCGCTTTGTAAATTTGCAACAAAAGTCCAAGTAAGAGATGCCATGTTGGAATATTATGATTCATCCCCCATCAAAAAACTGACTCGTTTTCTCCTAAATATTTTTATTGATATAAACATCAGAATGGTCGTTTCGATCTATTCGGAAAGAAAAGAGAACATTAAAGATATAATTTTCTCTTTTCAAAGAACATCTTCCGAATGATACTGAAAGATTCCATTGTGAACTGCCAATAAGGCATTGTCAACCTTCCCAGAAATTTGTTTCCGCTTTTTTTTTTTTTTCATTTGGTAAATAAAATTAATACGTATTTTCAAAACACATCTTTAAGTTTTATTCTCATTATTTTACTTTCTGTGACCAGAGACCATTTTTCCTTTAAAGCTGGGCCTGAAACTTGAGTCAGTACTGCTGTAGGGACCGAGTACTTGGTACTCTGTTGTTCCACGAAGATCGACTCTAACAAATTTATTGGAAACACTATTACCGATTACAGCAAGCATGGATGTAGCATCAGCTTTCGATACCGTCTCTGTCCTAGTACTGACAGTGATCCTGAAGGAGTATCTTAATTGTTCTGACCAATATACTTCAGGAAAGACAAGCTGCAGTAATTAATGGAAAAAGAAAAGCAACCTATCGCGTAACCAGAGTTACACTCCCATGCAAGGGTTGTTGTACACTGATGTGCAAAATTTAAGGACCAGTCAGGTTTTCACCTGTAGCTTCTCATGGGAGTGGCCTGGATATGGGAAATGCATACCAAAGGAACCTCGTGAAGTACAGAAATGAAGGAAACAACACCGACATAACAACGGAAACAAAACGATACAGAAGGACTATATTCAAAAATGGCAACATAGCATTGGCTGCCATGATACCGATGCATCACTGCCAAAGATGGAACAAAGGGAAGAGGTGGCCCTCAGTAGGAGATATGGCAATCCCTAATGACGATGCAGGCTTTGCACCGCCTGTCCATACTTTGAACAATGTTGTTGATAAGTTCTTGCGGTAACATCGTCCATTCCTTTGTCAGCGCCATCTTTAGCTGGTGAACATTTTCTGGTGGGTATGGACGTGCGTCTCCCCAGAGCGTCCCATATGTGTTCGATGGGAATTAGATCGAAGGAAACGGGCAGGCTAATCCATACGAACAATGTCCTCATTTTCCAAAAGCATATCAACAGCTGCAGTGCGATGGGGTGTGGCGTTATCATCCATAAACACGAACGTGGGGGGGCCAATGGCACCTCGGAACAGACACACATGGGGAAGGATTACCTCAGTACAGTAGCGTGCACCGGTTATAGTACCGCCTTCCAGTATCTGGAGTTATGTACGTCCATCCAAGATAACGCCTCCCCAGACGAGCGCACCTCGACCGCCATATCGATCCCTTTCAGTGATGTTTGCGGGGTGATACCATGTGCCAACCTCTCGCCAGATTAGCTGACGCCCAGAATTGCTGCTGAGACTGAACATGCTGCTGAGACTGAACCTACTCTCATCAGTAAAGATTTTGTGGTTGTAACCTTTATAAATAGTGTTGGTCCTTAAGTTTTGCACACCAGTGTAGTAGCAATACGGTTTTAGTAGCATCAATGAGTGTGACTATATTGCTCCTTGTTTACTCTGTTAGGTCTTTTCCACACTGTGTGTCCTATGCAAAGGGGCATCTTGTCCGTCACCACTCTTTGCAGTGATACTTGCCCCTTTTGGTTCAAAACTAAGCAATTCGTTGTCGTTGCCTATGTAGATTATTTATTTATTTCATTTTATTTTTATTTTTTTTGCTGCCTCTAAAGAACTTTGTTCTTTTAGAATGTTTCATTATAACGAGAAGGTAATCAGTAAAATACAAAAGCTTCAGAATTAGTCTTCGCTGGTTTGGAAATAAATGAAAAGAAAACTGCGCAAATGGTTTTCACCAACAAAACGAAGAAAAAATCAAATTGCAATATTTATGAATGGCACTACAGCGCAAAAATTTCGATCGCATGTCCAACCTGAGGCTAAGTGGAATGAAGGACTTACCTTCATGCCTTATTTTGAACATGTAAGAAACAAGACATACGTAGCATTCTGGATCACTAGAGAGCTTAACAGCATCAGAAATCCTAACATAATAACGCCATAAATTGTTAAATATGTTACACCAATTACGCTTTATGTATCACTTATCTGGTCATCGGCCTCTGAGGCCGATGACTTATCAGACGATATATAAAGCGCCATATTATGGCTACATATGATTGCTGAGAAACCGTTTACCATCTGCAGAACGATACTGTTTGCCAACTTGGACATCGTACCTTTGATACAAATTATAAATAACAAGAATTATTTTTAACTCTGGCTCAGTTATTAACAGATGGACTGAATGTGCCCAATGCGGAAAGTTGATTAATTCGACTCTATTTGATGCAACGGAGAAAAAATGGTGAAGAACCAAGTGCAGCATGATGCAGTTGGACAGTCTGGGGAGATTTTTCCTAACAAATTTTGTAAATTGTTTTAATATCGACCCACACAAACTGTGTACAAACAAGATAAAAAGAAAGGAAATCTTTGGAAT
Source organism: Mastigoproctus giganteus (assembly GCF_048544385.1). Taxonomy (NCBI): domain Eukaryota; kingdom Metazoa; phylum Arthropoda; class Arachnida; order Uropygi; family Thelyphonidae; genus Mastigoproctus; species Mastigoproctus giganteus. Next base: position 23,626,907 of record NC_143575.1, read on the forward strand.
TGTGTACCAACAGATTCAAACATTATCTGAACAACATTATACAACAGTATCTCTTAAACAAGAACAATTATCAGTCAATTTTCTTCAGATGGATGAAGAACCAGCATGTTAGACTGTTTAACTTATGTAGCACGTCTTTCTTTATGATTTTATAAGTAAGCAGTTAAGGGATATTTTGAATGAGAAATAAACATATAACATCGAAATTTCTTCTTTTTTTAAATTTAAATGTCTGATTATAGGCTGTGTTACCAAAATACTATAAATAAACTATTTAAACATCAAATTAATGCGTTCACTGCTAAATTTGTCCTATAATATAGTTTACTAATGTGGTGACTTGGCGCATTAGAGCCTCAGACGCTTATGCGCCATAAAACTTATAAACAAACAAAACAATCCATGTGGAATATTTTTCACCAATCTGGCATATGCCGATGAAAAAAAAATTATATTTTTTGATCCCTCCAGCAGAACTGTTTCTATCTGAAATGTTGACGACAGAACGACTTACATTTATTCTGTTCGGCTAGGATCTGAACTTTGAATGGATCAGTCAATCAATCTTATTTTGCACCCCAAATCAAGCCATCATAAACACGGAGCTACGTGTAAAGATCATTTGTGGTCTGTTGTAACATGCAAGATACCGTTCCATAAAATTGTACCAGTGTTGGAAGAATTATTATCGTGAATTTTAACCAACATTGCCACTCCACCCATAAATGAAGTAGGATACTTCGATCTCGCATTCCACAACATTGATGGATCTCAACCACACTTTCTTCAGGTATCCATCAGACCAGTCATTCACTGCCCTCAAGCTCTCACGCGTCTTCTATGTAAAGCAGAAACCGTCGACAAAAGAAAAATGTACATACAAAAATCTCCTACAATATATTCAACCAAATTTATAAATGTATTCATCGAATTACTCAAATACAATGAATAGAATGCTGTCCTGGTTCCCAACTTCAGTTAGGAAGTTATTAACTTCCCAACTGAAGTTATTAACTACATCTTGGCTGCTTGGTACAACAGAAATAGGTTCGAGTCCGTCGCTGGACCAAATCTCGGCTTTCAACAAAACTTAAACCACTCTTTTCTGCTAAGCAACAACAAACGTGTAGCGCCTTTAGGAAACACCCAATGCCAGAAAACAGAACCAAATAAAAGCGAGTATGGGAAGCCTTGCCCAGGCCTGGATAATCTACTACCACCTAATTTTTAGGAACCTCGCAGCCTAGAGAAGAATCTGGTCGCTGACCGTTAAGGAGCAAATTGATCATGTCTGCTCCAATCTGTCCTCTCCCCACCCACCAACAAGTTTGCTAGTCCCGATGTATTCGTATTAAGCCTGAATCGAGCTGATGCCGGTGTCGACAAAGAATTCTCATTAAGTCACGCAGTTGCGTTATATACGTACGGGACTGAATTTCCAAAGAATAACTCATTGTCTTTCTATTTTCCAGACAGAGACAGCAGGACTCTGTCTATTCCTTCTTCAGTGCAGTCACCAGCTCAGTTGTAGAAGAGAGGCTTATTAGCTGCGGTGGATCAACAAAGCATCTTCGGGTATGGGTTCTGGGCCCACGAGGCGAGTTTCCTTCTTTTTTCTCCATTCCAGGTTTTAACGCTGCTTCGTATACAGCATAGAGCATTACTATGCTGGAACATTGGGGGACGTATTTGCAATCTGGACGGGAATTGTCCAAGACTTAGAAATGATGGTTCTTTGGCAGTGTTTCTTCGCTAACTTCACAATGGTTCAAACTGAGACCGCTAGTCCGAACCCGAACCAAGCGAAATAATCTACTTCATAATTCTCCTTCTGAACTTCAATGAGGTAAAGACTAGCCCCAGGATATCTTTACACTCATTCTCGAGCGGCTTAGCCGAAGACTGAAGTGACTGACTACTTCCATAAAATTTATTCCCGGAAGCTACCAATATGTTTCAGTGGGAAGTGTATACTTGATATAAGTATATATTTAATTTAAATACAAATATCCCAGTAGTTCTAGCAATACAGTACAATTAATATTCCCACCCGGCCTTTTAAAACTGAACTCTAACCACTTTTCCCTATTCGCAGTCGTCTTAACACATTTCCATTTATCTATTAAAATTGCTTTTAACTTTGTAGATGTTTTTCAGAGAACGAACACCTGTAAACTTTATCTAGGTCTCATGAACAAGTGGCACTCTTTCTCATGGATTGCATTTATCTAGTAAAACTGCTCTTAATTTCGTGGATATTTTGCAAGGAACCAACACCTGTATATTTCATCTAGATCAAATGAACAAGCGGAACTGCCATGTTTGATATTCCTAGTTCGTATCCACATGTTGAACTTTAACCACGTTTTTTTTTTCTTTCTAATCTCCACATCTACAAGGTGCGGCTAAAAAAGAAACGAGAAATATTTTTTAAATCATTTAATTTAAATTCAATAATTTCAGCGTTTATCTCCTTCAAAGTATTCTCCAGCTGTGCCTATGCAGCGTTCCACTCGCGATTTCCAGGATGAAGAACACCTGGCAAAATTGTTCTTATCGTTTCTTTGTCAATGTGTAACTGTTCTGCAATTAGCTGAATGCTCATCCAACAGTCTTGGAAAACGATCTCTCGAATTTTTTCAACATTCTCGTCTGTGGTTGAAGTTGGTGTTCATGATTTCTTGTCGTCGTGGACATCTTCCCGTCCCTCTCTGAACCATTTGTGAGAGTTGTACACACGTGACCGACTCATGGTTTCATCACCTCCTGTAACATCTCCAACGTTTCTGCACCATTTTCATCAAGTTTCACTAAAAATTTAATAACAATTCCTTTCTCCAAATTACGACCACTCCTTTTTGCGCCGAATGGTTAAAACACAGATTCACTTAAAGAACACCTGTATGCGCCATATCTATTCTTCGCCATGTCTGGTGTTTTCGTCATTGCTTAAAGGTCTGAGAAGCAATAATGTCCTACCAGGTTTAATTCTTCTCGAATCAGGTTAAGGCCCGTTAATATTTGTTAACGTAATGAAATTGAATATTATTACGATAGCCAAATTAGATGGAAATATATTTCGAAACTCTTTATTTATTAAAGAGCACTGTAAGTTAATCTCTTAATCCAACTAAATCTGAATTATGGGTTTCGCTAAGAAACGGATTAAATTAGGCAGTAAATTTATTATAAACTTATTTCCAGTCGAAACAACCCAAAAAGACCTTGGAATGATTTTAGACGGAAAGTTATCTTTCTAGTTTCATATAAGCTGCTGTCATTCAAAGCTTTTGAGTCTTAAATACGATCTTTTACGATGTCAGAACTTGCAGGAATTACATTTAGAGATTCTTTTTCTTTCTTTCTACCCACACACTCTGTTAATGTCCGATTTACCTTCGTCTACATTCTTCGATTAAAAATATGCATTTGTTTATCACATTAATCAGAATTACGAGGTTTCTGAATGCTGAAGGTTTCAGTTAAATGAACACGATTTTATTTTATACCAGTAATGGTACTTTATTTTTCCAAATAGCTTTGCCATAGTTTAGGACCTTGTCCATCTATCCACCAGGGTTTTTATTATTTTTTTTAATACTCTGCTCGTACATATTTTCCTTGCTGCTGGCTCCATTTGACTTTCTTCACTTCGTCCGTGTAGAATATTGTTCAAAGTGCCTGCACCATGTCTCATCCACAATCAGTGTAGTGGCTCGCTGACGATTTACACTAGGTGTAACAAATAAATTAAAAAAAAAATTTTTAAAAAAACCGAAAAATATCATTTAAAAATAATTATTCATTGGTTGGTTATTGTTAAATTTTAGGAGCATCGGTGACTGAGCCCATGTTGTTCCATGTATATTGTCTGTAAATTAGGGGTGTTCTGAGGTCGATTTTCTGTTTGTTGGCTGAAATAAAAACCCGAGTTTCCAGGAGGAAAAACCATACTACCCTCGCCTAAGACCGACTAACTCAGCCACGTTGTGAGAAAGACCCATAAAAATTCTTCACATTGACGGGATTCGAACTCGAATCTTTTCCACCTGGCGCCGGGAGGATGGCGATCTTATCAACTGTGCTACCCACGGGCAATTATTCATTACTGGTAACCCCACTAAAGGCAAACAAAACTAAAACTGTCGAAGTCAATCTGTTATGGTAATATACGGCCAGGGTGCTGCACATCAGTCATGGGCAGCCTACACCATCCATGAGTGACTGGCCCAAGAAGGAATAACATCATCCTGAGTTAATGTGTTCCCATCCAGGCCACAGGGAAGAAGGACACTATTATCAAAGGAAACAGAGCACATTACTTAAAAACATCTTAAACTTCGAGAGTGCAATACAGGAAGGTCAGTACGAAGTGGGTTCCCAAGGCCATATCTATAAAAACGTTTACGAAACGGATTATATCTGCTACACTTCACATGTGGACCGCATTTGACCAGTGGCGGTTGGATGTGAAATGGCATTCAGCTATGGCACTGTATCAGAGTAACATAAAAAAATAAACAGATTTTTTAAATTTTTTTATATTTATTACATATTAATATTTTTGAATATATTTCGTTATTACTGATTTGCACTTATTATTCCCGGCGAAATTTTCCTCTAGTCTTTCTTCCTTAACTGTAATGATTTTTTCATTCTTACACTTGTGGGCATGACATACAGTTGTCGAAGTGCACCTTTTCCAAACGTCGAATTTCCGCTAGAGACTCCTTCCGTTGTGAATAATAACGCTGCACTGCATCAACTTGGGCGCACCCATCACTGTGAACGCCACAGTCTGTTGCTACACATTATACCTCGTATAATGTGTAGCAACCCACAACCAACGTGCCTATTGTTCAGCGAAAGTAGAAGTAGTAGCAGAGGCATATGATGCAAGAAAGCAAGCTTATGTAGCATCAGCCAAAAAAAATCACACATCCATTCCCTCTAAAAATTTGTCCAGTTCCTTCTTGAATTTATTTAAACTATCGACGTCCATAGCGACAGATGGAAGTTTGTTCCAGCAATCAACCACCCGCTGGCCAGAGGAAAATTTCCGCACATCTATTCTACAACTTTTTTTCCTCAATTTGAATTTATGCCCCTTCAGGTTCGTAATCTAAACAAGAGGAAGAATCCCACCAGCATTGAGCCTGCTCAACCCATTCAAGGCCTTATACACTTCAATCAGATCACCTCGCAGATGCCTAGTCTCCAGACGCTGCAATTTGCAGAACTCAAGCCTTTCTGGGTAAGAGGACTCCTTCGTTCCTCTTACCAATCTTGTTGCCCTTCTCTGTACTCGCTGAAGCAACACTACATCCCTCCTAAAATAAGGCCTCCAGTTCTGTACGTACTACTCAAGGCATGGCCTGACTGCCTTATACAAAGAGATAATCACCTCCTTTTCTCTACTAGCAAAATTCCTGTATATTTAACCTCAGGGGCTCACATCGGGTGAGTATGGGCTTGGCAAACCCAGAGTCCTCAGTTGGATATCATCGTTCATCTCTTTCTTGGTGATTCCTCTCTCTTTCTCAAGGTAACTCGGGAAATTTTTTTTTGGCTGGTTCAGCATAAGCCTCAGGCTTCCTTGCACCATATGGATAATAATAATATCATTGACAATACTCCATGACGAATACAAGTACCGTTACCAAATTGTAAATCTAACCAATGGTGGCGCGTAGTTTAAATTGAAAACTAGATTTTGATTGTCTTGTTTGACTCGCCGCGTATGTTATACTTTTCGTGGAATATTTTGGTTTCTATATTTAGCCTTTCCCCTGGCCAGCGTGAAGTTCAAGTTCAACTGTCGTTTTTCATCTGCAGCTGTTAAAGTTTCCCTAATTTATGTTAACCTGTTTCCAGGAATTACAAAGCTGGAGATGTAAATTTTAATCACTGAAATTTTCATAGGCAAATACAAATCACCAAATGAAATGTGAAAAAACCATTAACCATACCCCCCTTCCTCTAGCAAAGAATTTCTGAACGCTCCTAAACGTAGACAAACCAGCAGGTACAAAAATAAAAAAATAAAAAAAAAGTGTCTAAATCGTTTTGTTACTGTCATTTCTGTATAATACTGCCTCTTTCTTCAATTTATATTTTTATATCTAGAGTCATAAAAATATCAAAAGAGATTTTAATGTATATAATATAGGCGCCCTCAACCCGAAAAATGAAATATTAACTGAAAGTTTGTCAATTTTGTATATTTGTATACTACAGCCACGATAAAATAGGCTTATATAATGTTTCATTTATAAATCACACTATTTTTCTTTATAATGGCACTGCATCCTAGTACATAAGGATTACCTGATATAGTTGAGAGAATAAACATATGTTGAGCTTTTGGGCATTCCCTTTTAATTTTTTTACAGACCGTCTTTCCATGAAAAAAAAAAATCCTACCATTCCATCAGTTACTTACCTGTTCGATTCATTTTAAAACTTAAAATCTGATATACGATAGACACTCAAAAATTTTCTGAAATTCAAATAAACGGCACCAAAACTATGCCACTTTTCTTTTTCCTCTTTTTTTTTTTTTTTTTGACATTTTGTAGGATATCCAGTTCATCATCCATTTTTATTACAATCAATACTGAATCAATGAAGTTAAAAATCATAATAATCGCATCAAGAACACTGAATAGAATTTATAATTTAATTCACTAATTTTTCTCAGTAACAAGCAATTATTCACAGTTTTTAAATCGATACTCCTTAAATACATTTTAAACTCTCATCATTGAACAGCCCACTTTTCATGAATATTAATTAGTATTTATTAAAATTAATTATTACATCCTTTAATTCTAATCAGCCTGCCAGTAATGGTGCTTCATACTGAAAGGTTTTTCTGCATTGAAATAAATTAATTTCAAGCACAAAATTACGATTTTTTTTTTCGTTATTAATGCTTCTCTGCTTAATAAATAATCCAATCGCACGTGCATACAAATCATAACTTGAGTGTATCACATCATATAAAAGAATATTTATTTCGAATATAAATTTAACAATATTTATGATAAAATATATTTTTTTATTTATAATTCCGTGACCAAGTGCATACCGCATTAAAAAATATGAATAAATGTTAGCCCTCAATTATGATAAACTCTTCTGATATACAGTACTAATTCCTATATTCTGAGTAGCAAAGACCACATAATAATTAGAGTTTATAATAATTATAATCACAAGCCATATAATAATTACATAGTTTAAAAATGATCATTAACCTATTATTACTTACATTGCGCATGATCTACAGAGATCGAGAAAGCTTCTACTTCTGTGCTCCTTTATCCTTAGTACGACCTCGGGATAGCTGGCGCCGAAATTCTAAAATAAAGAAGTTAAATACCATCTTCGCTGACAGCTAATATTGAACAATAAAATTGAAAAATCCTGAGATAAATGTATTACGCAGACATTAAACCGCAAAGAACAGCGCAGAAGATCGAACGACTTCCGGCGTTGGATGTAACTTGCTTTCAACCTTCACAAAAAATGAAAGTGTTTTAATGATGTGAAAAAGTAAAATAGCCGAAATGTAGCCCAAACTTTTTATCCTCTGAAATTTTCAAGACAAAATGTGGATGGGTGTATTACATAACTATAAATGAAAGTAATAATAAGGAAATAATTACCGATATCCTTGCACGTACTTAAAAGGAATTCTTTCAAAATTACTCGAATGAAACATTTGAATATTTATTTTTAAAAAATAAATTTTAATTTCAAATATATTTTTTAATATATTTGAAACGATAAGTTTCAAATATATTAAAAAATAATGACAAATAATAAAAAAAACACTGCAGAAACTGATTTGTTTGTTTTATTGCTATAATTGGGTATAAGGCAATTTTAACATTTGGTATACTGTGTTCGGATCCGATATGGAGACCGTACCCAAAAAAAAAAAAAAGACAGTGAGCTGCTTGAAAGGAGGACAGCTCGCCTGGTGAGATTGGCAACAGGGCGTCCATATGACGAAAGTTTTCGAATATGTGGGCTACAGAGCTTGGTAACTAGGCACCCTAGAGGAAGCTTGATTGAGGTGTAAAAGGTTCCGAGTGGATTTTTTTTTTTTTTTTTATGAAGACCCCAAACACGAAAGGTATCAAAACCTATAGTACTTAGTAGGTTAAAAAGTTTCCGGGGGTGCCGGAAACTTTGCTCTAGAGACTAAACATGGGTTTCACCACTTCAAGCCTCCAATAAGCAAAGTGGCGGTATTTCACCGGTTGATGAAAGTCATCTACCACCTACGAATAAAGTAAAATGAATGAGGGTGGAATTTTCACTGTTATAAGTTATTCCAGAACTAAGGGACATAAATTCGAATTACGGGGAAAGAGGTTTAGAGTGGATTGAAGGTAACTTATTCTGGAGGAAACTTATTCTAGTAATTAACAACTTGCTTTTAGCCAGCAAGTTGTTAATTACTTGAATAAGTTTCCTCCATGGGTTGCTGAGGCTGACAGCTTTGAAAAATTGAACAGTCAAAGGTACTTCGTCAGGAGGGGGTCGTAGGTATTTTATTCTATTATTTATTATTATTATTCCAGACAATTCGTGCATTCTACCAAAGGGCACAAAGTAACACAAAGTCACTACTCCATTAAGACCTAATTTACATAATCTGTCAAGTCTAAAACAAATATTTCCTACTACCACTTGGCGTGTAAAATTGGACACTGAGAAGCATTTCAAAGTTAAGACAAGACATATAGAAAGAAACTCTGGCTGAACTATATGGCTGAACTATCCCAGATTCAGACATTTCACATGCTAGTATAGAGTCTGTATGGTGTGAGATAGTTGGAAACAAAGGTACAATGCGAGTAGGCGTAATCTACAGACCAGGTGATTGTGAAGACTATGACAAAAGCCTCTACATGCAAATGGAATGGGCAAGTAAGCGTCAATGTCTTATTATGGGTGATTTCAATTTGCCTCTAATTGATTGGAGTAAATGGGAAGGAAACTCGACATGGGGAACAAAATTTTTAAATCAACTAGATGACTGTTATTTGTATCAACATGTCAGGGAAAGTACTAGAGAAAAGAATATCCTAGACCTCATCATCACACATGAATCAGATGACATAACAGGGCTGACAGTAGAGGAACCAGTAGCAGGAAGTGATCACGGAGTTCTACGGTGGATGAAGACGAGAGAGGTAGCAGAAGTAAAAGGCAAAGGAATGGGTTTTAATTTCAGAAAAGGAAATTACGATGCCTTAAGGTACTACATGGCCTCTATTAACTGGGTAGATATCGCGCAGAGAATGAATACAATTGAACTGTGGTACGCTTTTAAAACATTAATCACAGATGCCTTGAATGCGTATATACCATTAAAAAAATACTCCACGAGAAGGGTTCCAAGTTGGATGAATAGTGAAGTTGCCACATTACTTGAGCAGAAAAAGGTGGCATGGAAACGTTACAGAGCAATAAAAAGTACTGAAGCCTATAACAGCTACAAGGTGATGTGTAATAGAGCCACAGAAAAGGTTCGACAGACAAAGGCAGTTTATGAGAAATCACTAGCAAACAGAGCAAAGAGGGGGGATAAAGAATTCTTCACATATATAAATGCCAAGAAGAGCAGGACAAACCAGATCGGACCTTTACGTAAGGGAAAGGGGATAGTAATAAATACACCAGCTGCCGTTGCAGATGAACTCAACAGTTATTTTGCATCGATATTTACAAATGAAAAGCCTTTTGTGGCAATGGGAAATTGTGGGAGCGAAGTTAAAAAATATGTAATTAATGATATTGAAATTTCGCAAGATTATTTAATGAAAAAACTTTCAAGCCTACAGACTAGTAAGGCTCCTGGAGTTGATGGAATATACCCTATAATCTTGAGAGAGGCGGCAAGCGAGTGCATTGAACCACTGAGGCTGGTTATGCGAGCATCACTAGACTCTGGGGAGATTCCCTTGGATTGGAAAAGTGCAAATGTATCTCCCATACATAAGGGTGGCTCTAAAAGTGAAGTGGGAAATTATCGACCTGTCAGTCTGACTTCAGTAGTAGGGAAAATCATGGAGGCATTGATCAAGGGTGGAATTCAGGATCATTTGGATCGAATTGAAATTCTCAAGGATACTCAGCATGGTTTTGTAAAGGGAAAATCATGTTTAACAAATCTGGTTCGCTATTTCGAAAGGGTCACTCACGAGCTGGATTTAGGGAATAATTTCGACATTGTTTATTTAGATTTCAGCAAAGCTTTTGACTCAGTCCCACATGAGCGATTGCTTTATAAGCTGGAACAGGTTGGAATCACTGGGAAAATCCTTAGATGGATAGAAGGATGGCTTCAGGGCAGGAGGCAGAGGGTTGTGATAAATGGCTATTCCTCAGATTGGGTTGATGTAAGAAGTGGGGTTCCCCAAGGATCAGTATTAGGACCACTGTTGTTTTTAATTTTCATAAACGACATTGATGAAGGGATAGAGGGCGTGATGTCTAAATTTGCAGATGATGTTAAAATTGGTAGAGTAGTTAATGATCACTGTCAAGCTGAGCTTCTTCAGAGAGACCTAGATAGACTTCAAGAATGGTCAGAAAAATGGCAGCTGTGCTTTAATCCAACAAAGTGTAAGGTATTACACCTGGGAAACAGTAATCCCAAAATAACTTATTCACTTGGTGGAGTTCAACTAAACCCAGTACTGGAGGAAAGGGACTTGGGTGTTACGATACGGTCAGACATGAAATTCTCTGAGCATTGTAAACAGGTTGCAAGGAAGGCCCATGGTGTCCTATAGATGATCTATCGAACTTTTGCAAGTAGAGATAGGGACGTGATAATCCCATTATATAAGGCCTATGTTAGACCACACTTGGAATACTGTGTTCAAGTATGGAGACCGCACTTAAAGAAAGACATCGAGCTTCTTGAAAGGGTGCAAAGAAGGGTAACTCGCCTGGTGAGATCGGCAAAAGGGCGTCCTTATGAAGAAAGACTTCGAATATGTGGGTTGCAGAGTTTGGAAACTAGACACCTTAGAGGAGATTTGATTGAGGTGTTTAAGGCTCTGAGAGGCATCAGTAAAATGAATGAGGACAAAATTTTCAAGATTGTAAATGATGCTAGAACTAGGGGACATAAATTCAAGTTACGCGGGGAAATGTTTAGATTGGACTGCAGGAAGTTTTATTTTAGCCAGCGAGTTATAAATTACTGGAATAAGTTGCCTTCATGGGTGGTAGAGGCCGACAGTTTGGGGAAATTCAAAGGTCATCTGGATAGTACTTTCGGGTAAGGGAAGCGCATAGGATGATAGGATTAATTTCCTTTTTATTTAATTTTTAATTTCATTTTATTATTTTTATTTATTTATTAATTATTGTTATTTATTTATTTATTTATTTAATTTTTGTTTTTATCATTGTTTTGTTCGGATTTTTTTTTTTTTTTTTTTTTTGGCTGGTGCAGCATAAGCCATAGGCTTTCTTGCACCATACGGCCGTTACTAATACTAATACTAATACTAATTATGCACCCATTGAAAGTTTGAACTGAATTCTTGTTCCCTATGCATTATTACCACCTGAGATATTTTTCCATAAAAATGAAAAGCTGTTTCCGAAATAAAGAGCACTAATAAGTTTAATATAATTAGTTCATCACTCAAAAACAAAGTTTTCCGACCTAAACATTCAACTTATGATCGCTATGACCTTAGGGAAATAATACAAAATTCTATAGCATCTTTTTGCTAATATCAGCTGAAAGACGGATGTCGAGTGTAATTGCTATCAGATGACTCATTTAAAACCGATTCTCTCTCTGATTTAAAATAGAACCTAACGAACAGTTTATAATCTATAGTAAATCACAATCGATCAAAGAACTCAATGCAATGAAGTGGTTTGATTCATTAGATTTGTAACTACGTTATAAATAAATTTAATCATTGAAACGAGTCGTATTTTACTATTCAGTATTAGCCATACAGTGTAAATAAGCATTTGCTGTTGTAGCTAAAAATAATAAAATAAAATACAATAATTAAACTAACAATTAATAAAAAAAATTCTCCCTTTAGTTAAATTCCTGTTTTTCAATTAGAGAATTATAGGGAATTATGGATTGTTTATCGAAATAGCAAACTTCTTCACAAAGATCTTGCCTCTTAATTCTGCTTACTTAAATTTCACGTGGAAAGCTGAAATTTGAGAAATTAAAGAAAACTGAGAAGGTAGGGAAGAAATGAAAAAAGTACGACCTCCATAATGTGCACATCAAAAGACTGTATCTGGTGTCACTTAAAAAGGAGGGAGAAATTCGCCGTCATTTTTTAAATGACACCAGGTTCACTCTCCTTTGATGTGCACTTTACGGAGGTCATACTTTTTCACGCTTTCCATCTCCTTAGTTCTCCTTTCTTTCCCTGGTTTCAACTTTCCACGTGGAATTTAAGTAAGCAAACTAAAAGGGAATTCCTATCTCATTTCTGATTCCTGTTTCGTTAACAGGGCAATATATAACTATCTCATAAACTCTATAAACTACTTTGTCATTAATCTGTTAGTAAAATTATACCCTTCATACATGTGATTGTTTAGGTTTGGAATCATTAATAGTTTAAACTAAATAAATACATAAATAAACCTTTGGAATTAAAATACGCACTCTACAAATTTTTTAAAGATTTTCTTGTTTTCACGTTCTGTTTTCTTGCTGCGTTCGATGCTTTCGCAACTTAGGTATATGTGAGTATTTTTGTATGAATACAAATGAAAAACATGTTACATATACAAGTTTACCAAATACGGGTTAGCCTTGCATATGGGTTTTTCTTATAAAGAATATGAAACATGACCACAATACTAACTCCTAACATTTTCCAACGCACATCCTGAAATATTTCATAAAGTTCAATTTTTAAAAATAGTTATTATCAAACTAAATACGAACAATATAAAGGTAAAAACAATGGTTTGCTTAATATTGAGTGATTCGTTTATTTAATCAGTAAATTGTTTCCAGGTGACATGCTTTTTTTTTTTTTTTTTTTTTTTTCTGTGTGTGTGTGTGTGTAAAGGCACCACCTGCACCACCGGCGCAGATGCAAGCAATGGCATCTGCGCCGAACATTACAAGATATTTCAGACCGTGCTCCTAGAAAAAAAAAGCCAAGCCCAATTCAGGACATCAAAATACAGAAGCTTGAGGCTGTTTCGCTTCATGGTTACAGAAATTGTTTCTTATTCATATGACTTCGCTCAGTTTTTTCTGTCCTGTCCAAAGAATCAAGGACTAAAGTTTAAAAAGAAAAATGCGCCTACATCTGTATTTAATCGTATACTTGAAAAAATAAAATTCGCGAAACCTTTTTATCCATTACACTACTGTTCCGAATGCTATCGTGTACTTAATATCTAGATTAACCATATCATTTGGTCATTATAGCAAAGGTATAAATTACTTGATTTCCAGGCGCCTCCGTAGCCAGGAGCAGCAGTGCATAGCACCCACTTCTGGGGTTCGAGCCCGTGACCACCAAATACGGAGAATGCGGAAGGGCCAGGGAATGACTACCGCATATCCCGGGGCAATATGGCCTTAGTTGCTAATGCTCCAAATAACAAACAAACAACAACAAACTTGATTTCCAATTTAAAAATTAACTCTCTGATTTATATTATAACATCGATACCCAGCTGAAACTTTTCGACTGTTAACCGATTTATCTTTGTAGATGCAAAACTCGAGGCCAATATCGTGCACAAACATATATTATATTCAAGAATGCCTGCAATTTCTTTTAAATTCAAAATGTTGCGGAAAAACATGCAATTTCAAAATGCATTAATGGAATATACTCGTACATAAAATCTGGCACGTGTTACAGAGAAGAAGTTTAATAATAGAACCCCTGCCGGAAACTACTACGGGTAAATGTAAATTATAGCTGGAAAAACACAGTTGAGAAACGTCACTATCCTGACAGTTCGTTTTGCAATTATCTTTGAATCACAGGAAAGGATGCATCAGCTCATTAGCCCAACCTCATAACGGTGCCATCTCTGGCGATTAGTTTGTAAGCGAATTATGAAGTCTGCCGATTGTGTGCTCCATCTATCGTTAGTTGAGTTCATTAATGATTCTGTAGTTTTTCTTGTCAAGGGCGACCGTGTTTTGAGGATTAGCTAGGTGCATATTACTTAAGTAGAATTATTACTATTATTAAAATCCTTTTTGTGATCAAATTTTGGCCATCTCTCTTGACACAGCTCTCTTGATGAGGTGAGTATACATTTATCTGCGTAAATAGAATTTTTACTAACTGATTAGAAGAGATCCATCTGTCATTCTTAAATGAATTATTATTAAATAACATTATGTAACTAGAGAATAACCAATGATTACGTTACATCAAAGGTGATTTATTAACATTTACTATATTAGTATAAGGCTCCATTTATTGTTTTAAAGCATTTAACACGAAAGGAACCTCTAGTACTTAGTAACGTGTACTGGTTGAAGTTTGAGAAGACTGAAGATACTTGTCGACATTGGACTTGAAAATGTGTAGGTTTTAATTTTCAGAAAATATATATGAAGGAAGATTGTTCCAGAGAACAGAATTAGAAGGCATAAATGAAGATAAAAAGTTATTTTCCGCTGATTTGGGATCGGAAAGATTGGTTGTGGTATGTTCGGACTGATTTGAAAGAGAGCGGCAGAATTATAGATGTCAATTCAGAAGAACAGTGCCCATGGAAGTATCTATAGAAAAGGCATGTAAAGAGTTTTTAAGAAAAACGAGATAGGTCCTTAATTAACATTATTGCCCTCTTTTGTATGGAGTCTAGGGCAGTGGTGACCAACTTTTTCGTACAATGTGTGACATTGTGTTGGAAGTATGTTGCGTGGCTCCTAGAGGCCGAACCAGAAGTCACACAAGACAAATCGAACAATATCTATATAGGTATATATAAAAAGTCGGATTGAGATTACACTATCATGTAAAGTGGTAGCTTTAAATCTTAGTATAACTCTGAGACTGTATGTAGGGTATTTTGTGGCAAATTTCCATTCGTACAAAATTGTAAATCAAAGTTTAGCTGATATCCACAGATATAATTTAAAATACTACAGAATTAATAACTCTCCGATAATCCCTCGTTGATTCTGAGGGGATTATCGAGAGATAATTCCGTTTCCCATTACTAAGTACATAATAAGTAATAGGAGAGGAGTTCTCATTAGCACTTCTCTATATTTGCCACATCTGTATATCTCAGTGAATCCTATTCTTATTCGTACACCTACTGATTTGAAAAAACTTGTTGAATCATTAAAAGTATAGGGCAACCATTGGTCGTAGTGACTACATTCTATTATCCATATCAAATACAACTGTAGTGTTTCAACAACCGAGATAAGCATGGGCATATTTCCTGAACTAGATCAAAAATATCAAGTTGGTCCTGTGTAAAAGTCGGATGATCCTGCCCTCATGGTTAGCGCCCGGATTCGAATCTCCTCTCGGCAGGAGAAACTCGTGGTTATTTCTCCTGGGAAAATTTGTTTTTCATCCAGAAAACATACCACAGAATATGCCTAGTTTAGAAACAATATATATAATGACTCCTCGTGGCCTCGGTTTTCTTGGTGAAAATTAAAACATGATGATCCTATTGACTTCTGAAAGTACAGATTGATCGGAAGAATTAGTTTATTTAAGATCTTTTCACATAATAGCACGATTTTTTAATGTGGTTAATGATTTTTTTTGTGATTAACTACGGCCAATCTTTGCACTCCTTTTTTACTTTAGATGGCCTTAGCCTTCGTGGTTTCATATTCATTTAATATTTTACAACGATTTAATATATTAAAGCGTATTTTTCTATTTCTTCTAATTCCCTACAAAGCCCATTCCTCTTTCTTTATCCGTTATTCGTCTAAGCCTGTTACTAATCTCTCTCTATATACCTCCTCCTGATATCTTCGGCATTAATATTTTTCCATTTCTTTCTTTCTTTCTTTCATCCACTTCTCTTATCATATCTTCTGCCGTCCATGGTTTCCTAGTTTTTAACCTCTGCCTATATCCCATTTGTTCTTCAGCGATTTTCTTTATATTAACTCTTAAATTTGTCCATTTACTATTCATATTTTTGGCTATCCATCAGATTATTCCTTTCCAATACAGCTTTTCCCTTAATTTCGTTTCCACAATACCCTTCCTTGTTATTTTCTCTACGTTCTTTCATTCTTTGCTCCTGTAACCTTTTCAACTTTAATTATCACAATATTATAATGGGAATTCTAATTGGATTCTTACACTTGTTCAGATTACGAACCTAAGGGGGCATAAATTCAAATTGAGGAAAGACAGCTGTAGAATAGATGTGCGGAAATTTGCCTTTAGACAGCGGGTGGTTAATTGCTGGAACAAACTTCCATCTGTCGTTGTGGAAGTTGATAGGCTAAATAACTTTAAGGAGGAACTGGACAAACATTTAGAGGGAATTGTGTGATTTTTTTTTTTTTTTTGGCTGATGCTACATAAGCTCATACGCTTGCTTTCTTGCATCACATGCCACTATTACTATTACTATTAAAATTTTGGTCTTGAGTATACATGAGAGTTCTTCACACTGTTTCTGTATCTGTTCCGAACCAAGATATATTCCAGTTAAAATCTTTCTTCTATACTGTCTAAATTATTTGTTATCATTATATCATTCTGCTCGCGAAGCTCCACCAAACTTTTCCCTCTCTGATTCCACCACCGCAGCACGTACTGTCCCACAAGTTTTTTTTTTAGTCTTTAACGAGGTAGAATCGAACCAAAAAAAAGTAGTGAGCTCACTGTACTAACTGATTTTTAAAAATGCAACACTAAAACAAAAATAATGAACATCTAGAAACAAAAATCTTTGCTAAATTCTGAGGTACTTCCTTCACCTTTTAATTACCAGTTTCTTTTGGTAATTAACCTGAATCTAGAAATTTTGTAAGCATTAGCTAATGAGCAAAATTCAACAAATATCCTGCGTGAAAGGCATCTTAGAATCCTATTGGTACTAGGCCCATCACTAAAAGAATAATTAACTTGATTTTTAACGTCACAGTATAGCAAAAACTCAAAACGAACAGGAAAATTGTAACTCAGTTGTTTACCAACGATAGTTAATTCCCATTCTTATCACGACGTAGGTGGCATTTTCCCGTTTTCTTGACAAGCGTCAGATATTTTTTTTCCCAGTGATGTTGAGAGGTAGTAATATTCCAGTAGTGGTTGTTCGGCCTATTAACAGCCATTAAAACGAAACGCTACCTCATCAAAAACACTATGTATTCGGCAGCGCTAGTTCTTTCTAATTTATGATGCCTGTTTTTATTTTAATCGCTCCTGTAAAGGAACTCGGTGACATTCATAGATATACTTACAATTCAGAAGCAGGGCTTAAACCCCTTAGGTGAAACCGATTCTTAGAACTAAAATTTCGGACCATTTATCCTCATTCAGGACTTGCGTATGGAAATGTTTCATATCCTATTCTTTAAGATGTAATGTGCTGCTTTGATTTTGTAATCCCAGTCTCGCGTTCAGTGGAATTTCAATGTTTATCTTCAGAATAGCTTGTTAATGCAGAGAATTGCTTGGTGTTCCGGGTTTCCAAGGTCTTTTCTTCCTCTAGGCTACAGTTCCTTTACTGGAGGTATTCAAACACTTAGGAATTTTAGTTCTATTTCTCGACTGTATGCAATGTATGAATGTTACGGAGTTGATTGCATCATATGTTGCTAAAACAGATGATTGCAATCATCTGTTTTAGCAACATATGATGCATCATTAGGCAGACTGTTACGGGGTAGCAGCTCAGCTGTAAACATGAATAAAGACATATTGAATCTGCAAATTGTTTTCTGAGCACAGAAAAGAGTTGAAGTTTTAATAGAATATAGCTTCAGTGTGGTGAAGCATGCATTAATCAGCGGCACACCAAAGAAAGAAAAATGCTGTCAAACATGAATAAATCTGTTATTACCACTCGTTCTACGCTAGAGATGTTAAAGTTCGACTTGGAACGCTAACTGGTCGGTCATTCTCGCAAACTTACCACAGAGATTTTTCACTTTTTCTTGTCGCTGAAAGAGGTTCTCAGAGGATCTCGTTTTACACTGCGTTATAGAGGAGGCAATATAACAGAAAAACGAATCCTTCAGATGGAACACCTCCCTACTTCCCTCACTATTCGTTATTTCTATTTCAAAGTATCAAATCTTTGCTTAAAGGGACACATTTTGGGTCTTTGGGTCAAAATTGGAAATGTTTCCAATGGTTGCAGAAGAGAATGGCTTCTTACAGGAAATCCTAAGAGACTTACCACCCACTCACTATACGAAGATTCTACTTATGCCTATGTTTCTTTCATTTAATTTATAATTGATTTAATCTAATGTTTTTATTATATTTCAATTTTCCATCTGCATTAGTAATTACAGTATAAACAAATATGACTAAATTACTTCGAAAGGAACTGGTAAAATTAGCCTGGTATTAAGTAACGTATACGTACAATTAAATCTTATTGTTAATGCAAAAGTTATGCTTACATAAGTTACGTTTCATAATTAATTTTTTTTTTGTATGTACGCTAAACTGTAGTAATTATTATTCTTTATAAATAATGAAATATTAATGCTTTTTTGTTCTAGTGACTTCTGCGTATTGGGGGATAAAAGCACAGCAAACACTTTATTCTAATTTAAGGAGGATCCCAAATACAAATGTTGCCAAAAACATAATCTTCTTTCTCGGCGATGGAATGGGAATAACCACTGTAACTGCAACGCGTATCTATAAGGGTCAAAAAGAAGGAAAACTAGGAGAGGAGGAACAGCTGGAATTTGAAAAATTTCCTTACGCTTCGCTTTCAAAAGTAAGTAAAATTTTCTGCCTCAACCTTTTTCCTGACAACTCAAATTATTCCATTTTCAGAAAATTCTACTGAATGTTATCATTTATCGATAGACTCCATGGTTAAAACTAAGGAAAAGTCATATCCTGTTTTATTATTTTAAGGGTTTTTCGAAGTTAATTTCATAGTTGTGAAAACGTTTCAGGAACACCGGTTTTGTTATCTCAGGATACTAGATCTGATGAGACTGTAGACCACAGGGCTATTTTATTTTTCAGAAATCTCTGCATATAGAAGAAGGTGTAAGTGGATATGAGGTCCTGTCAACCAATCCCTCATTGCGTATTTTTTTATACATTTGAACCCGACTATGAACCTGACTATGCCTTGATTATGTATTCCTCTCCCTGAACAAAACAAAAATTATATGCTTCTTAGCTTCCCCATAGATAAACTTTAAAAATTAACAGAGAAGAAATAATATACAGCAAAATGCATGTCCTGCTCAATCATTCGATAGTATTTCACAGTTTTAAAAAAGCAATAATGAATCAAATTTTAAATCCTGCGTGTTTAAATCCTCTTGTTCCACCTGTGTTACTGCTTAGAGCTCGACAGTGTTCTGTAAATCCTAGAGGTTTCCTTTTGTAAGAGTGCTGAGTTCATCCTGTAGAATAGTTTTCATGGTTTACGATCCCGTCGTTCTCGGAAAAAAAAAAAACAAGATAAACGTGCTGACTTTCCAGAACCCCTCCCCCTCCCGTCCAGACCTTTTTGGATAAGAAGGTGAAGGTCTTTCCCATTAAGAAGATTGCTGCTCTGCTTTCAGTTCACACCTTATCTGTGATGACCTTTGAAAGGAAGCTTGAGTCAAAACTGAACTTTTTTTTTTTTTTTGAAAATGGCGACGAGCTGTTGTTACACGGAGCAATTTCTTTCGTCAAAATATTAACAAGTTCGAGAGAGAAAGAACTGGAACTCTTAAGTTATGGCTGGCCAAACAATTGGTGCATTAGTTCTCTCATTCTAGCAATATTTCTTTTGCTTCTGATTGTGGATGGACGTTCTGCATTTTCAAACAGAGGTCGACCCAGTTTCAAATTTCTAGAACCAATCAAAAGTTCGCCTCTACCTCTCAAAAATTTCCAATTGCATATTTTTTCAATACCGTTTTTAGCATTTCTTGTGTTTTCAGAAGATATTATTCAAAGATTAAACATAACTTGATGCGCATTCGTCGTTCTTTCAAATCCATAATAAAACGGATTGAAAAAATATTAGCGGCAAACTGTTCATGAAGTATCATCTACTGACAGAACTCCATACTCGTGTCCATATTGACACAGCTAGGGAAACCTGTAAACCTTTAAGTAGCACCTCACTTTATTAAATTTATTCCACATTTCTGATCTTTAACGCTGACATCTCTAAGATAAGAGTTCGCAGTGGTAATTGACTTTTAATTGTATATTTTATTTGTTCTATAGTAATTGATAGCTATTTGTATAAAAATTAACCTTTTTTTTTTTTTTTTTTTTTTTTTAAGTTTAGTCCAGCATAGTGGAAACCCTGATCAGAGTTTCCACTATACTGGTGGACAAAAGTTAAAGTATAAATAAATGTCAGGGTCACCCGAAACATTAGTTAAACTCCCGAAGTGTATTACGTTCGTGAATTGTGTGTGTTCTCTGGTTGATTTGCCTATTTGATGGACGAAATACCCGAGTTTCGGAAAAAACACTGCTATCTACGCCTGGGACCGACTAACTCAGCCATGGAGTAAAAACAGCCTATAAAAGTTCCTTGCATCATTGACGAGATTCGAACCCGGGTCTTTTCCACCCGGTGTGGGAAGGATGGTGACGATGCCATGCCACTGTGCTACCGCGCAGACAAAAGTTAAAATGGTAATGGTTAAACGTTACATTGGAGGTCTTCCTTAATTCTGTGAGGTGTCTCTGTGAAGTTATACAGGCTGTGTAAAGGCCAGAGATGTAAGTGTTGTATGTGGGTTACCGTAGTGTAGGAGTATGTTGAAGAGTTGTTCCTCTGGCCGTTTAGCTGCGGGCCACTAAGGGAACCCAGCATTGCCCGTCCGTCGTCCCGTGGAGACAGGCTAGGTAGTAGATGTGGTTAATCTCTGGCCAGTCCTACCACAGAGTCGGCTAAGCTGTCTACGACAGGTCCAAAAAAAAAAAAAAAAAAAAGATAGAGGATAAGTGCAGAGTGCAAACAAGAAGGGATAGGTACATAGCTAAGAGAATGGAAGATGTACAGGGCGGCACTTCCCTAAAAGCAATGAGGTAATTGCTCCATCAGGCGAAATGAGGAAAGGATGGGGCAATAAAAGGCACCCAGCAAGATGGCCGGGTGCTAATGGCCTATAAAGAGAACAGAACAGCTGTTCCCACTGAATCTAGGCTAAAGATCTCAATTAAATGTCGAGTCAGTTCCAGTTGAAATTCAAGTCCTGTTCGTGATGAGGGACCTAGTCAGGTGACAGGGGATTACACTGTCAGGCTCTGATGGTGGTTAAGTCTTGTAAGTGATAATAGGCATCAGATAACAAAGGACTGGAGACGTGGAAAGAAGCCAAAGATTATACAAATGAGATTGTAGGGTCCTGCCGCTGCAAAGCATGGTGTCTACAGATTAAAATTCGTCTCTTGACGAAGAGATCCTCAGCAAAACGAGATATAGCATTGTAATAACGTTCCTCGTTGATAAATAAGTATTCACAGCCACGAGGGAGGTCTTATAATGCTGTGACAAAGATGGACTGCTGTTCTTCATATAGGGGACAGTGATATAGGAGATGTTCCTAATCTTCATCCAAGCCACACAGACATCTATGATCTTCAGTGATGCCAAGTGAAACGAGCTTACCATTGATTCAGCCGTGTCCAGTTAGGTGGAACGTAATATACAATACTGGGTTAAACCAAGAAAGTGATCTAGGAAACACCTGAAAGATGTTAAGTAAGAATCTCTAAGTGACTTACGAGTGCGTCAATCTATACTGCCAGACTTGTAAAAGGTGAACAGCGAGACGTCTTCTTTCCACCTTGATAAAATTAGTTAGGTCAATCGTGAAGTTTGAGAAAGTTGCAGCTGTTTCTCTTGAAATGTGGTAATGAAGTCCCCTCCTAATAACCTCCATGTTCAAAGGCAGCACTCCAGCCAATATCTGCAGCGCAGGGTTCCTCACTGTGCAGCAGGCTCTAGTAGACGAGAAGGGATGCTGCGTTGAATCTCAAAGAGTTTTTTCTGGTTTTGCTCAATAACGGAAATGGGACCAGACCCCCGGCACAATAAGTCTCCACTGAAGAAAAATGGCTTTGTATATGAGAGACAGGATACACTGATTTAGCTCCCATTTTCTCCTAGTCACTCGGGCAACGATTGCAGCGTACTTTCTGACTTTCTTATGTAGGTACATCAGATGGGGTAGAAAGGTAAGCTTGCTGTCCAATTCCACACCCAGATACTTCATCTTTGTTACCAGCTTGACTGTTTTGTTTGCTATATTAATTTGTGGTGGTCGGGAAGTTAGGAGAGAGCCTTTTAACAGGATTGATTAGTTTTTTCGGGTGAAATTGACAATTTATGAAGGTTTGCCCATGTCTGTAAGATCTGCAAGGTTTAGTTGCTCGCGTTCTCCAGGGCAGCCCCGGGTGGCACCAGGAACAACAATTATGAGATTATCCCCAGAAACCTGTGCAGAGGCACCACCCAAATCCATGTCGAGAAACTGATCCATAACCACGTTCCAAAGGAACGGGCCAAGGGCTGACCCCTGTTGGCAGCCCCTGCATACGTCTCTGTTTATAAGCTGGTACACGTTTAAAGCTGTTATTTGCCTATTATGTAAGTAATCCTTGAAGCAGGCATAGAGATTTGGTGGCATATTAAGCTTGTCTCAGGCGTCTGAGGATACTAGGCCACCACAGCAGGTCGAAGGCCCCAACAAAGTCCACGGAAATGGCCAGATAGTATTTAGAAGGAGAGTTGATAGCTGCTCCAACCAGGTGCTTAATTGCATCCAACAGTGCTTAAAGCATAGTTCAAAGTTAAAATATAATAGAGTTAAACTGAACTTAAATTTTGTACATTAATCAAATAAATAATACCAATGAGCGTGATAGTACAGTAGGTTCGCCACTTGGCATTTGTTCGGAGGTGTCTATGTTCAAATTCCATGGAAGAACAAAGGGATTCTTAAGATCCTATTCAACTGGAGCAATAGTTAGCCGATCTCAGGCGGAGGTAGAGAAAGTTCTTAGAGTTAATGTTTTTTAAAATTATGGATTAGATTACATGCATAGAGCAGAGATACAGTGGGTGGTCAAAAATTTTAGAGAATAGGATATATAAAATGTACTAAAATTATGGGCTATCAAAACGTTATTTTGATAGTCCGATGTCTTATAAAATAACATGAAAAAATTATTTGTCAATGGCTTATGCAGTTTCTCAAATTTAAAGTAGAAGGATGAATATCCCGAAAATCGAGCTTCGTTGAATTTTAACCAAAATTTTGACTAAAGAGGGAAAAATGTTAAAGTCGATGAAAGAATGACTAGAGTATTTCAGGAAGTATCAACCAGTTATACAGCCAGCTGCTAATTGGTAAGCAGGATTAAAAAGAAGAATGGAGTTAATTGAGATAATCGAAGGTCTGATCATCCATCTCAAACAATCAATTCAGAAGTAATTGCTATCATTGAAGAAAAAAAATTAGAAAACAAAAGAAATTAAAGTGTCTGAACTTAAAAAAGTACTAAACATTTCCCTTGGAAACATTTCAGTAACAATAATCCATGAACATTTGGAATTTGTCCAAAGTTTTTGCAAGATGGGTTCCAGGATACCTTTCCATTCATGACAAACATCAGAGGGTGGAATCATCAAAAGAGAACTTAAAATTTAATATCGCTAATCCAGAGAGATTTTTATCCCGCATAGCGACTGGTGATGAAACTTGGCTACATTTTTATGATCTTGAATCAACTAAAAGTACGCGGTGGAAGCAAAAAGGCTCTCCATCACCCAAAGTTGCGAACTCAAGAGTGTTGGCCTCAATTTTTCTCGATTTTATTGCTTACCCTGCATCTAAAACCACACAGCAACAAGGGGAACGTTATGCCAAAGTTAAAAGCATCCATGCATGAACTACGGACTGCATAAGCTAAAATTCATGAACATGGATTTCAACAATTAACCCACTCCTTTGTACAGCCCAGACTGATCCCAAATGACTATTATTTGTTCAGAAACCGTCTCATCTTCGGGGAACTCATTTTAAAGAAAATGAAGAACTAAAAGCAACTGGGGAAGCCTGGTTTGATGACCAACCTGAAGACTTTTTTTGAAGCATTTAACTATTTAAAATTATATACAGTAACTTTATTGAACTTCGGTATGATTACATTGAAAATAAAGAAAGAAAGCATAGTACAAAATTCTATCTTCTCTACTTCATTCTCAGACCTTTTTGACCAACCCTCTTAGGATAGTATACCTCTGGGTTATGCGGAAGGGGGCATCGACGATGGATGGTATGTGCAGAAGGATATTTCTTTGCAGGCAATAAACTTGAAATTCTACAAAGTCTTACACCTACTACGTACAACAGTAGCTGCAGAAAGCAAACATCACAATGGATATGTGGAATGGTGACGCCATAAAACAAATACCTGCCATGAAGATTGAAATATAAAACTAAATTCATTTCTGAGAAAAGCTCACTCTAGCATCTTCTTATTGATCAAGTTCCTGAATGGAAAAGCGGAACAAAGTGACTCTGAGTACAACAACGTAACTCTGAACTTGAAAGGTTAGGAAATAGAACATGTTGCATCAAATCGGATGAAAAAATTCAAAAGGTTTTGTATTCCAATTTACAGATGATATTCAAAACTTACCTAAATTATATAAAGATGATAATGGAAAAGATGTCTGAAAAAAGTTAGAAATATCGACAAAGGTTTTCATGCAACTTTTAAACACTCCAGCGAAATATTTTCCATTTAATTGCTAGTCCTAAGCCTGGATAAAGTGCGATGAAAAAATCGGGTGCAATTATGATATCCGCTAAACCACAGAAGGCAACACACTCAGGTAAATTTACTGCAAATTAATCATCTTTGAGACAACAGGCGAAAATCAACTGGCCGCATTTCAATGACACCAGAATAATATATTGGAAGACATGGGCCGTCCCTAAGCAAAGTAAGAACTTGCTTACTCTGTTCGCAAGTTCATTTCAGCTTGCCTTCAACTTAAACAAACTTCTTGCTTAAGATGCCATCATCTAACACAAACTGCAATATTTGCACTTATAATATTTTCACTGGACTAAAAAGTCCAGCTCCAAATTCGAGGGTGATGTCTCGTTCCCGGGGAGTATCTTAAAAGATTATGTTTCTCACCTCCAATGGTTCTATTAATTTTTAAAATTTCCTTTCATTTACTCAATTTTTATTATTATTTAATTTTTATATATAGTATATATTTTTTGTTGTGTATATATTTATATTTTATGCACTGCTATTAAATCTTTATTTTCACTTTAGAGTTTGCATATTTATTTGACTACATCGTAATTGGCTTGTTTCTAATTCTTCAGTTTCATTTTCTGCCTACACCAAAGCTCGCAACAATTGTAAAGCAGTTATTAATTAGTCCAAACTAGAGTTTGAACAGGCTAAGAGTAGAAAACTTGCTTCTTGCCCTAATGTTAGCCGAGCATTGGTCTCTTGTCAAAGCTATTGGCCGCAACTTTTGCCCATCTCTGCTCCCACCTCTGTCGAAACCAGATGGTTCTGTTGTCACTTCAGCCAAGGATAAAGCTGACATGCTAGCATCCCATTTTTCTTCCAACTCATCTATTAATGATCTTGGTAAAACACCTCCCACCATTCCCAACACGCTCCATTCAATGCCTCCTGTGGTCTTTCGTCAAAAGGATGTCAGATGGATTTTGATGAATCTTGATGCTAAGAAAATCCAGGTCCCGATGGTATCTCTCCACTTGTTCTCAAAACCTGTGCTCCTGAACTTACTCCTATTCTTTGCCGCCTTTTTTCACTTTCTTATTCCAAAGGTGTTTTTCCTTCTGCTTGGAAATTTGCTCATATCCAGCCAGTTCCTAAAAAGGGCGACAAATCTCTCCCACCCAATTATCGTCCCATTGCAATTACTTCTACTCTTTCTGAAGTAATGGAGAAATCAATTAACCGCTAACTCTTAAACTACCTAGAAACCTTCCGTCTGATCAACGATCGCCAGTATGAATTCCGTTAGTGTCGACCCACTGGTGATATTCTGCCTACACCAAAGTTATGTTACCCATTTATGGACTAATTCAATGGAAAGGTTCGAAATTTATGGACTAATTCAATGGAAAGGTTCGAAATTTATGGACTAATTCAATGGAAATGTCAAGAGCAACTACTCAGTGAAACACGAGTATTTGCTCTTGACATCTCAAACGCTTCCGATCGTGTTTGGCATAAAGATCTTCTAAACAAGCTTCCATCTTATGGTTTGCCAACTGTTTTTAGTAATTGGTTATCCAGTTTTCTCTCTGATCGCTCACTGAGGGTGATGGTAGATGGCTCTGTGTCTTCTAACTTCTCCACTAATTCCGGTGTCCCCAAAGGTTCAGTTCTTTCCCCCACTCTTTTCCTCTTGTATATTAATGACCTTTTTCCATTGACTGGAAATCCTATCCATAGTTTTGCCGATGATAGCACATTGCATTCCACTTTCCATTTTGAGAAACCTTGCCCTGCTCAAACAGCTTCAACTTCTCGAATATTCGCTACCAATTCCTTAAATACCGATCTTCAGGTAATTCTCCGGTGGGGCATAGACAACTTAGTTGATTTCAACCCTTCTAAAACTCAGTCTTGTCTTATATCTCTCAAAAAAGGATTCTTCTGCTCCTATGCTTATCTTTAGTGACACTCCGATTTCTAGGCAAAATGATATATCTCTTTTGGGGATTTCCCTGACTTCTAATCTCTCTTAGCACAAGCACATTAAAAATATTGCTTCCTCTGCATCAAAAAAACCTGGTTTTTTTCTCGGCGTTACTTTTCTTCCAAACAGCTGCTCACTCTGTATAAATC